>NW_027271069.1:625000-675000 GCF_040938485.1 Diadema antillarum | reverse complement strand
GAAAACCCAGATGTAAATGGGGGTGGGGTGCGGTGAGGAGACGAAGACTTAAAAGACAGTATGAATAAAGGAAACACAAGACAAAGCAGAAAATTTCAAAACAATGTTATATAATGAGAACTTTTTTTTTCTTGGCAGAAACAAAATAATATTTCATTTGCCTGTCTACAAACTACTGTAGATGCATATTCTTGAAAGCCTTCTACAATTTGCACTTGATAAACTTAAGGCATATACGAATTACTACACAGGTAGATTCACACCGCACTAAATCGATCACTGAAAACCGAACTTCGGCAATCCCAAGCATCATTGTGCAGGTTAAACGCAAGGTCATCAGGATGTATGATCCAAAAATACCAATGCACTTATGCAGGAAGGTGTTGTGAAAACACATACAATGAATATGATTACATAGGCATTCACTTTTCTTTCTCATGCCAAGAACAAACTATATCATCTGTCAACTCAGTCGTGGGAACTAAATTGCCTAATTGACTCTCTAGAGATGCATTGATAGTCTTCTATTAATGCACTTTTGACGCGGTTATCAATGATCTATATTGTCATATTAATAGACCCTAATGAAACACACAATGATTAATTCACAATCGAAACAATTTTATTCCCCATCCCTTTTCCACTGAACTATTGAGAGCACAAAACTCGTCAAGTTTAATGAGAAACTGCACGGCTACTCTCAATTATTGTGTGTGTGTGTGTGTGTGTGTATGTGTGTGTGTGTGTGAGTTTTGCATGTGCCTGCATGTTATTTCCTTGGCTAAAAGAGTTACAATAAAGTTTGACATAAGTTTGCACAATGTTTGTGTTCCTGCATTTTGTCTTTATAATAGTGTCAGATTGACATTATTTTGTACAATGTTTGTCTTTGTATAATGTTTTGTTTTTGTTTCTATGAACGTTTTTGTTTCTGTGATATGAAATTGAACGAAATTCGAACGAGGAATTAAAAAAAAGATTGTGATCTCTTATAAATTTCAGTCAGTTATTGAGTACATTTTTATTGAAATCAGGGTCACAAAAGTATCTTTGTATGATGGGTGAAATATGTAGACCGCCTAATTCAAACCCTACTGAATTGATTGAATTATCATCCATTAAAGCTGATAATATTTTGAGAATAAAATTTGTTTTATCATGGGTGACTTACACACAGTAATCCTTATACTCAACGCAGTTAATAAAGAACTTACATCTGTGTAGTCTTGGGTATTACTTAATAACTAAACAAAACACATTGTATTTTTTTTTTTAGTGACAGTCTCAAAACGCGTCCTTATCATATCAAGATGAATGAAACTAAATCAAATGAAGTTAACTTTACAAAATTTCAAGGTCTTTTCATCGATGGTGATTTACCTCGGAAATGCCACTTGAGCTCTTTTAGAAATGTTATTTCTAGAAACACGGGTGTCTTTCATAAACTCGACTGTGTTTTTCCCAAGATAAATTCAGCTTAATGTTTATTCTACTTTAATTACTCCGTACCTTGATTTATGTATGTATGTACGTATGTATGTATGTATGTATGCATCTCACTCTCTTTCTCTCTCTCTCTCTCTCTCTCTCTCTCTCTCTATATATATATATATATATATATACATATATATACATATACATACAATATATATATATATATATATATATATATATATGTATATATATACATAGATGAATGTATATAATTATAGATGATATATATCTTAAAAACGTTCAAATGACAGTTCCATGCGTTCATATTAAAGGGGCTGTACAGTACTGGTTGAGGTGGGGATTCATGTTTTTTACATTCCTAAGTGAGATAATGAGAAACCTTTTATGAAATATGAAAAAGCATGTAATTTTAAGAAGGATTCAACGTTTATTTGATGAAAATTGGTTTTCAAATGGCTGAGATATCCAAAAAAGTGATAATAATAAAAGACTACAGGCCACAACTTTATTAGGATCTCTTTGTTTCACCTTGTTTTTGGATATCTTGGCCACTTCAAAACCGATTTTCATCAAATAAACTTTTCATACCCCTTAGAATTGCATGCTCTTTGACATCTCATAGAGTGGTTTCTGAATATCTCGCAAAATGTTAAAAGCTAAATCCTCACCTCGACCAGAACTGTACACACCCTTTAATCTTCTACATTGTACAGCGCTTTTCAAAAAAAAATGGTAATCTGACATTGGAGGGCTGCTATTTCGTGATATTGTCAGGTCTGGAGAGTGCAATGTTGAATACGAGGGAAGGGGAACTCTTTCTCTTTCCATTGATGGCAATTTTATGTCATGCATGACTAAGTATACCATGAACTTTGAAGACAACGAAAAAAAAATTGTACTTTTTTTCAGGTTTGAGTGTTACCATGAAGGAACAATGAATATCTCACTGAATGGATAAAATCAATGAAAAAGGCCAAATTATAACAGGCCCACACAACTGCAGGTTTGTGTGTAGGGTTTCTTCGGACCTTCAATGGTCCATAACCTTCAACATGGTCACGTTGTCAATACGTTGGTCACTCGCACAAAGGCTAACTCATCCATTTTCTCTCTTCATATTGAAGACAATGTTTATCGCTGCGAGCTATGTGTTGAATGCTAACACAGAATGGACTGTGTGAGTTGCCCTTTCTGAGAGTGACCAAGTTATAGGACAGGTGGCCATGTTAAAGGTTATAAAAAAAAAAAAATGTTGGCAAAAAAGCCCTCAACGCACACCTGCATTCGTACAGGTACGCCTGTTTATGTGGCCACTTTCATTGACAGATCTCATCCATTCAGTGAGACATTCATTGTTCCTTCATGTGGCAATCAAATTTGAAAAAAAAGTGCAATTTGTCATTGCTGTCTTTAAAGTTCATGTGCTCAGTCATGCATGACATTTTGTCATCACATTTAGGCACCGATGTAAAGAGGAAGAGTTCTTCTTTCATGACAACCAACATTGTGCTCTCCAGTCGACAATAATTATGAAATGGTAGCCCTTCAATGTTAGATTACTGTTATTTTGTTAGACGCATTGTATTTATTGATGCATGGTTTTGTATACAAATGTCAGTTTTTACGTACCCAGTATTGAAATGTATAAAGATGATAAGAATGCGATGAAGGAAACTGTGTACATGTGGAGGCCTAGTAAGGTGTATTTTTTTTTAAATTTTAGCCATGGAAACTTTATATGGAAAGTACGAGGAATCGCTAATCCGATGCTAGCTTCAGCGACACGTCTATGTAATTTATAAAGCGTGAACTTAACCAATGAACCAATCCACAGTTCCACTTTGCGCATGAGCAGAGAAAGGCCATTGTTACCAAAGGGCATGTTGGTTTACACAAGCATCCGTGATATAGATTTTCCAGGTCAAATGTCCACAATATCATCCTGCAGATCAACTGTCACATCGGTAATTCAATGTCAATAGGGAAATCAAATGTCCACTTAGCAAGACCAATATCCTGTAAGGTTAATAAGATGTCCATTGCCAAGTCAAATATCCACACAACGGAAACTATTGCGCCATCTTGTTTGATAGATACTTTATTTTCTGCAAATCAATATACATAAGTTACATAATCATGAAGATGCAGGAAATATACAAAGTAAATTCAACCCAGAGTCGTTTGACTTGCATAAACCACGATATATATAAGTACATAATCATGAACATGTAGGAAACATATTAAAAAAAAAATTTAACACAGTCTTTTGACTTGCATAAACAACGATATCAAAGAGATATAAGTATACAGTATGCATGTCTATGCAGCAGTGATAAGAATAACATTTATAGTTAAGAAACGATTATGCAGAGGGCCGCCATTATAAGCATTGCTTGAAAAGATGGCCGGCCCGAGCAAAAGATAGGGACGTACTAGATTCGTAACAATATAAATTCTGCTGCGAAGGTAGCAGGGGAAAATAAACTCTGATGTGTGATGGTGGTGGTGGTGAATGTGTGTGCAGGTGCTTGAAGGTACAAGCACCTGCACCATTGCGCCATCTCAGGTCAATGAGAGTATATCACGTCATTTATGTATTTAACAAAGATGTAATCGCATCTACTTTTCATTTTCATAATTTTCTTATGTACCTTTTCAAATTTTGTTCTGTATCACAAATATCCCGTGTATATGCAATGTACATAATTTCTTTGTTCATTTTGATGGAGGTGAAAAATAAAGTTGAAAGTTGAAAGTTGAAAGATTCATAGGTGATTCAGATACCACATAGGTAATTTTGATACGTATGAGTTGACTCCAAAACACAGCAAAGATATCTTACTCAAATCTTCACCTCCTTAAGCAGTATTCCCCAGGATAACATTCTGATTTCTTTATTGTATTATAATCAAATGTATATGAATATGTACGTGATACATGATGCATGTATGTGTGCATACATAATTATATCGATTTATTTATTTATCCATATATATATTATGAATATGGGTATGTATGTGTAGGATAGGTACATCATGTATATTATATGAGCATGTATATGTATGTATACGATGTGCCTTACCATTACTGCGTACATAAAATAAGCACGATATATCTTATTTCATGTTTATGCATGCTGTGTGTCACAAACGACGTGTTCATGATCATATCTGATGTAACGGAATTAAGCAGAAATAAATCAAATCAAATCAAAGCAAGTAATTTTTTTTTTTTATATTGATAGCGTCGTGATAAACATTATCAGGCGAAGACAATTCCATTGTCATTCAGAAACAATCTATCATGATTTTATTAAAACAAATAAGAATCTCACTTCTTTCCATTTTCTTCTTTTCGTTTTCATTTTCTTGTCTGAAAACAAACAAACAAACAAACACTATATTTTTTTTCTTCAGGGAATGCAAAAGTAGGCCTGTCGGAGCCTATGATAAGATATGAGCCGTACCACTTTATAGCCGAAAAGAAAGGGGCGGGAGAAGAATAGAAAAGAGAAATGAGAAGAGGGAGGGAGAAGAAACGAGTACAAAAGGAAGAGAGAAGATAGGAGGGTGATAGAATAGGAATGATAAAGGGTGATAGACCCCCACTGAAACCGTTCCATTTTCAAATTCCTTCCGACAGGCCTGAAAGGACGGTAAAACATTGTTTAGAAAACTTAAATTTGAGAAGTTGACATCAAAATTACAGGTTTACATTTATTCATGAACTGCAGCAAACGCACCAGAAAGGTAGTAGGCCAACAAGAATGGCCATTTTGTATATAACTACTCCTTTTTATGCCTCCGCCACTAAGTGTCGCCGGAGGCATTATGTTTTCGGGTTGTCCGTCCATAATCAATTTTGTGGACAGCGTATCTAAAAAAACTGTTAGAGGTGTCGTAATAAAACTTGGCATGTATATGTATGAGTGGGCAAAGTTGTGCCTATCAACTTTTGGGCGCACAAGTTCAAGGTCAAAAGGTCAAGGTCAAGGTCAAATGCTCAAAATTTCACTATTTCCCCTATATCTATGCAATGCCTGGAGGTATTTTCTTGAAACTTGGTGCATACATGAACTACCAAATAAAGATTCCCCAGAGAGTGCTTTGGGTCATGAGGCCAAAGGTCAAGGGTCACAGGTAAAGGGAAAATGTTAAAATTTCACTTTTTCTCCATATCTCACAAATATTTCAAGGTATCCTCATGGAACTTAGTATATATATGCATGTACTGACTGGCAGTGATCGTGTAGGGAATTTAGGGGTCATGGATCAAAAGTCAAGGTCATTTCATCAAAATGTCATTATTTCTCTCTTATCCATGCAATGCCTGCAGGATTTTTTCTTGAAACTTAGTGTATGCATGTATTATCCAATACAGGTTCTTTTGGAAGTTTCTTACCAAAAGGTCAAAGATCAAGTGAACGTGCTAAACTTCACTTCTTCTTTAAACTTATAAAAGGATCAAAAGTTGGGTACAAATCCTCAAATCTCCAAATACCTGCACTCTTAGACAGTATAGCCATTCATTCAAATAAACCTAGTTCAAGGAAAGTGAACACTCAATGCATTAATTTGTGACAAACCCGTCATTTTAATATTCTACCAGTTTTGTGAAACTGTCATCACACATTGTCAAGACATTGTGCTACAGACTTGTTCGGAGAACCATGCATTATGGCGGAGGCATACCAGTCGCCATGGCGACATTTCTAGTTCTATATGAGATGATGCAAAAAATCACAAGAAACAGTCTAAAGGAAACAATTTCCGTTATGTTTTCAACAATAAAAGTGAAAAGCCTCAAGCCAGAAATTGTCATCCTCTCTGAAATAGTAAAATTACAGGGAAGGAAGTCACACCACTATCATAAGATTCGTGGAAGTTTTGCTATTTGATTCTTTTTCAGTATGTAATTTTACTAAAGTTTTAATAAAAAGATCATAGTTTTTGACACCGCATGGACCTGTGTTTGTGTATGTAAGTAAGTGCATGCAATGATTTACTGAAGAGTGTGTTTACGTATGTAAGGTTACGGTTTTATTTGGTTCAAGTAAGCACTTTTGCAGACTATGGACATTTGAAATCACTGTGCAACATCTGATATCCCTTATGGGACATTGCTCCAGTCATTCGAGACTTATTTAACTATGCAACGTTTGAACTGCCTAGTCTGATATTTGACATGTGCTACATGGACATTCCATACCCACACGGACATAATTTTGAACTGCCTATTGCTGACCATATTGTATTGTGGACATTCATTCATCTTTTTCTTACAATGCACATGGACATTTGAACTGCCCATATCGACTATTGGTTTCAGCCAGTGAACATTTCACTTGGAAAACCTGTCCTGGAGAAGACAATATTGTGTGAAATAATAGTTTTGCGATTCAAAGCACTGTCAGTGGGAATAGACATTTGAAAACATTATTCGACATTGATTTCCTACATGTACGTAATTGTCACATTATGGCATAAGGGGGAAGGCCTTGGAGTGGTTCAGGAGTTACCTGCAAAACCGAAAACAATACGTATCTCTAAACAAGAATAACTCAAGTTTCAAATCTATTGAATGTGGCGTCCCTCAGGGTGGTATGTTAGGTCCATTACTTTTTATTGTTTATATCAATGATTTTTGCTGATCATCTGACGTAATCTCATTTATACTTTTGCTGATGACTCAAATGTTTTCTTTTCCAATCAAGACCCAGTTACTTTAATAGACACCGTCAAATCTGAATTGACAAAAGTGACTCAATGGATAAGAGCTAATAAATTATCTTTCAATCTTGAGAAAATTAAGTATATGTCTTTTAGTAAATTCATAGAAACATTAAGCACAGATCTTATTTTTGACGACACTCGATTAAAATGTGTATCCCTCTTAAAATTCCTTGGTATCAGAGTGGATGATAAACTTTCGTGGAGGCCTCATATCATCAACATGAGTAAAATAATTGAACAAAATATTGATGTTATTAACAGACTTCAGTTTCACATTCCATCGTCGTATTTGTTAACGTATTAAAAAAAAGATATTACCTTATCTTAATTACGGAATTTTAGTATGGGGGTAGCGCCCATCAAACTTTATTAGATAAATGATTGTTATTACAAAAGAAAGTACTTCGCATTATTTGTGGGGTTTCGTCACGTTCCCATTCAGATTTATTGTTCACTTATTATAAAGTTTTAAAAATGAAAGATTTGTTTCTTTTTTTCAACTGGGTCAGTTCATGTTCAATTACAACACAAATGCTCTTCCAAATATTTTTAATTCAATGTTTCCATGAAATCAATCTTTTCATGATTATCTCACTAGGCGATCATATGAGTTTCATTTACCTCTTTTGCTTAACTTTATTACCTCAGAACACATTTATATGCACCTGATGATGATGATGATGGGCGCCTTTGAATGTTTCTACAGATAAATGGCGCTATATAAATGCTGTTTCATCATCATCCACACCTGCCCTAAATTTTGGAATTCATTAAGTTCTGAAATAAAACATTCTCCATCGTTATACATTTTTAAGCGTAATTTGAATATATATATTTTTAAAATTCTGGCTGAAATATTTATTTTCATTACCCATACAGGTTACAACAAACATGAGGGTCATCATCAGTTATTGAATTCATCATTAGGCAGTGAAAAACGGCATTACCAGGCAATGAAATACGGCATCTTATTTGCATAATTTTTACACAGCTGCGTGCAGTCACCAGATGTTCGAAGCACCTCATCAATTCTTTCTTCCGTTTCTCTTGTCCAGCGTGTAGGCATTCTCTTTTTTTCTCTCTATTTCTGTCTTTTTTCTTTCTTTCCTTTTCTTCCTTAAATTTTGTTTTTGTCCCATTCCGTTCAATCGTATCCCCCTCAGTTTAGTCATGTCATGTTGTTGTGTCTCCCTTCTTTGTTCCATTTTGTCTAAATCCTTTTTGTCTAATGTATTTGTAATTGCAGTATGTATTTTTGGAAGAAATTCTTGAGGGGTCCACAACTTACAACTACTGCTTTTTAGTGGACCTCTCAGTTCTCTTTTTTTTTTCTCCTCAAAACATAGCTTTGTATTTTCCCGTATGTATACAAAATTTATTTCTATCAATTTGTTGACTAGCGTTTATCCTTTGCAATTTGTAATGTATATAATGCTTATGATGGATTTTCTGATTCACTATGTGTTATGTTTTGTTGGAAGAAAAATGAGAATGAAATATTAAATAAATGAATTGAATGAATGAATTGAATTGAATTAAATTGGATGTCTCTTTTGCTATGCGACAATTGGACTGCATTGTCTCTTGTCTGACATTTGATGATATGCTGTATAAACGGACATTTGACACTTAAGTGGACATTTGAATTGCCTAATTTGATACCCACATCCTATTATAAACACTGTTCAGTGGACATTACCTTCGAAAACCTATATAATGATTATTCTTGTAATCTTTATAAAAGGTGTTTACTCTAGCATATCCTCCTGACAGCACACCCTGGTATTTGGCAGTACACTGTATTAATAGACAAAGGTTGTTAATGCATACAATAAAAAAAAAACACAAAAAACACAAAAAACAACAACAATGAACTGGTGCCTGCCGGAGTGTCAACTGACGGACCATTCTGGGCCCCATTTCATAAAAAGTTGATATGATAGCAACTCTTGCTGGAATGGCAATTGTCATGGTAACAACAAGAATCCAGCTTCCTGATAGGCTGTTGCTATGGGAAGTTGCCATTCCACTAAGAGTTAGTATTATATCACCTTTTATGAAATGGAGCCAGGTGTAGACGCAAGTTCATTTTTGTTTGAAAATGAATTCCAGAAATTGTTACGTCGGAAAGCTTATGCATTATGTCACATTGAAAACGAGTGAAATGCCTAGTCTGGGTGCCAAAGTCAGATTTTGGGCCTAACTTTGTTTTACCGCTGCCCGATGTTCCTTGATGGTTTCACCCTATTTCGAGGGTGCTGGATCTGAATTTAAATGATACAACTCTTGCATCCTTGACCATGCTTGAGGGTATTGAGAGATTCAAAATGGCCGCCAAAATGGCCACCATAATCTGAAATTCCAATATATTTCCTTATAAAGGGTGAAAAATTGGACGAAAAAATGTAGTTTTACCGCATATCCAGGGTGCTGAATCCAAATCTGGATAATGCAACTATTGCATTTTTGAGGATTTCAAAATATTCAAGATAGCCGCCAAAAAGGAAATTCCCATATATTTCATTTGAAACAGTGAAAAGTGTAAAGAATCGATGTTCTTATCCTGTTCTGAGGGTGCTGGATCCGAATCTGGACAAATGAAATACTGGAAATAATGAAATACCTAATTTTAGACTTTGAATTTTTGGTGGCCATTTTGGATATCTCAAACACGTGTGGGACGCAAGAGTTCTTTTGTCCAGATTCAGATTCAGCACCCTCGAAATAGGGAAAGAACACCCCTTTTTTTTCTCACATTTTTCGCTGTTTCAAAGGAAATATATGGGAAATTCCATTTTTGGCGGCCATCTTGAATATTTCAAAATCCTCAAGAATGCAATAATTGCATCATCCAGATTCGGATTCAGCAACCTGGATATGCGGTAAAACTACATTTTTGCGTCCAATTTTTCACCCTTCATGATGAAATATAATGAAATTTCAGATTCTGGCGGCCATTTTGGCGGCTATTATGAATATCTCAAAACCCTCAAGGATGCAAGAGTTGCATCATAAAGATTCAGATTCAGCACCATCGAAATAGGGTAAAACCATCAAAAAACATCGGGCAGACGGTAAAACAAGGTTCAACCTCTGGCAACCAGACCATAACAAACTGACGGAAAAAGAAGAAGAAAAAGAAGAAGAAAACAACATACGTCATTAATTTTGTACCGATGTTCACGGGCATGGGATATCTCCGAACTGGTTCATTGTGATGCTCCCGTTGTTTCAGCTAATCGTACTATTGATAATGGCAACGTAGATGAAGAAGAACTACCGGTAGGCCTAATACGAATAGTCAGTGATCTATAAGATAAGATTTGAAAGAAAAAAAAATGGCAAATTCCTTCTAGTTTATATCTGGTTGATATGCTTTTATGCTATTAAACGAATGAATGCTTCTACTATTTGCCATGTAGGCCTATTCTCAATATTTCACTCAGTTCCTTTTACGTGTGTTCTCTAACATGAATATTCATAAGGTTTACATTGTACGAGTGTCTGCCAAAACAGTGTTGATGCTCTTATCAATCCTTATTACCACAAATTGTCGTCTCAAGGGGTCCGGACTATCTCGAGCCAGGGGACATTGGTATTTGAATGCAAACTATCGAGCATTAATCATTGTGCGTCTCGTCTGGATTATTGTACATTTTCTCACGTATCAATAGAAACAAAATAGATTTGAAAAATGCTTGTTCAGCGCGGCGTTCGCTCAGATTACATGAAATCTGTGTGGCGGTGATATAAAGGGAAAACCACCATCTGTACTCTCTCTCCCGCGTGACAATACGTGTTTAACCTTTTGTGTGCTTGGGGTGCTGATTGGCACAGGAAAATCCCATGGCGTTTACACACTGTCCAAAGTCTCTGGCACAAAAAGGGTTAAGGGGGTATCTCACTGAGCGGCGAACGTTTGCGAACGCAGCGAATTTGGGATTTCGCCAGGGTTCGTAAAGGGTTGCAAAAGGTTCGTTAACAGTTGCAAGAAAGTTCGCAAACGGTTTTTATTGTCGCACGCAGTTTTTATTGTCTTGAACATGTTCAAAATTTCTTTGCGAATTTGTATTTTCGCTAACAGTTGCAAACATTCGCAAAAGACTCGTAAGAATTCGCAAACTGTTGTAATACGGTGTCGCTAACATTTTTATTTGATTCGCCACTGATAGCGAACAAGTAACCATAAATTATGGTTCCTATATAAAAGCTCCTGAAACTGGCAAGGTTCCACTCTAAGAAAGTTCTTGAAGCTCTTGACATCTCCATCATATAATTGCTGCCAAAACTATATATTGACCAAAGTCTGTCCTCTACAACAACCACTCTCTGATCCAAACGGTCTTCTTTTCTTCTTCCTTTCTTGTTTTTCTTCATCTTTTTTCTCTTAAGTTGCACGGTAGCTGCAGCAGCAACAGCCAGGCAAAGCAGCTCTTCAAGGATAACAGCACGATGAGCTTCTTCTTGGCAGAAATTTTATTTCCATATTCTGGAAATCCGTCTTGAACGGTGGTCACAAGAGATCTGAATACATTGGAAGGCAGCGTTGCCAGGTCCCAACAGAGCAAAATCTCCAAAAGGCATGTGAAATATCACCAAAAGCCATAAAAATCACCAGATTTGGAAAAGCGTAGGAAAAGCTTGAATTTCAAGACAAAATGATGTCAATAACCTTTGTCAAACACTGCGCGAATCTCGGTGCAATTTACGGCGCGCCGTAATCACACACACACTCCATGTAATATGCAAAAATTAATGTGTACGGTGTGTATCAATGGATATGATATGAGTGTTTGTGTGTGGTCAGGGATGTTGAGTGACAACAAAGGGGCACATGTTATGTGTTAATCTGATTACTCACGGGACCTGCGGCTGTACAAGTTAATGCTTTTACGCAGGCCCCATCATATTTTTTTCGCATTATGACCACAGTGTAATTCGCATGCATACAGACCTCGTGTTTATACCAAATCAAACTTCTGTACATTCTGATGAAGTCTCATCTGAATTATGTTTTGTATAATTTTCGTATTTATATACTTTATTGTGATATATGTGAGAAATATGAAAATAAATTGAAATGAAAAAAAAAATGAAATGTTTCTACAGGAAATAAGTGGGAAACTTTGGGCAAAATGCATTTTCGTTTCAATTAGTGTGATTATTTTTCATTGGTCTCAAGATCACCCCAAAATCACCAAATTTTGATTTGGTGCTGGTTACCAGGCTAAAATTTTGTCACCAAACAACTTCAAAAAATACCAAATTTCACCCTTTTTGGTTACCGAAACCACCATCTGGCAACACTGGTGGAAGGTTGTACGTTCGTTTTGTGGGACTGACTATACATAATCGCCTGGTACTTTTCCAGGTCCCAAAATATTCGCAAATAATTGTCGCAAGGGATTTGCAAACAGTTGTCAATACTTGCAAAATTGTCGTTAACATTTGCAAAACTATCGCTAACATTTGCTAGCAGTCGCTAATAGTCGCCACCTGTGTTTCGCAAACATTCGCTCAAGTGTTGCAAATTGTCGCTAAACATCGCTTAAAGGGACTGTACAGTACTGGTTGAGGCAGGGATTCATGTTTTGAACATTCCTAAGTGAGATAATGAAAAGCCTCTTATGAAATATGAAAGAGCATGTAATTTTAAGAAGGATTCAACGTTTATTTGATGAAAATTGGTTTTCAAATGGCTGAGATATCCCAAAAAGTGCTAATAATAAAAAGCGACATGCCCCAACTTTATTAGGATCTCTTTGTTTCACCTTGTTTTTGGATATCTCAGCCATTTCAAAACCGATTTTCATCGAATAAACTTTTGATACCCCTTAGAACTGCATGCTCTTTGACATCTCATAGAGTAGTTTCTGAATATCTCGCAAAATGTTAAAAGCTAAATCTACACCTCGACCAGAACTGTACACACCCTTTAAAGTCCCTAACTGTCGCTAATGCAGAAGCGAACCTTGATTTTTTTTTTTCGCAAACATTCGTCAGAAAAGTTGGCGAATTTCAAATTCACTACGTTCGTAAACGTTCGCCCCTCAGTGAGATACCAACTTTAGGTCTGCGTGAATGCCTTTATACCCCCCGCTGAGGTTCAGTCACATTGAAAGCTAAGGCAATGTGATCTCATCTTCTATTGAAGTGCATCAACCGGGGAGAATCGTCAAGAGGTTTACATTTTGCTGTTTGAATGATCCAAGGGCTCCAATTTATAATGCACCGGATCTATACGTAACCAACCATCATGGCGTATTGATTTCACATCGTGCAAATGGTGCGTAGCGTCTAGGTGTTTGACAACATAACTAGCGATCATATAAAAATATTTCCTTTGCTTTGTTTTCATAGTCTCTTAACGAATCTTTAGTTGTTTTGCTCTCTCCACAAAAACTTTCGATAATGACATCAGTACAATTCTTTAGAGGGTGAAATACAACGAACTCCCGATTACTATTCATTTAAACGTAAGCTTAAGAATAAACTTCTTTTTCAATACTCTGGTGATGATATGAATTAATATGATTTAGCAGATGATTTGAAATTATTAATACTGATATAGATTATTCGGCATGATTGCAGATCCACATGGTTTCATTTTTAATTCTTTTATATCATATTTCCGTCCTCTTGCAGCTGTAGGTACCGTCATTGATACTGTCCCTATGACGGTCTCGGTGTTTTCTCTTCGTCTTTCTCATTCTCTTCTCCTTGTTGTCTGTGTGTGTGTGTGTGTGTGTGTGTGTGTGTGTGTGTGTGTGTGTGTGTGTGTGTGTGTGTGTGTGTGTGTGCACGCATGCTTGTCCACACAAGGTGCACTTGCGTGCGTGCAGAGTGTGAATGTGAGTGTTACAGCATGTGTTTGACTTTCTTTCTGGTAACATATATTATACCCTTACAAGCATCTGCTTCTATGTGAGTTCCCACCAGACACAATCCATTTATTTATCTGTCATGAACGTAATGAACTTGAGAATGATTTCAACTGATTTTGCGTTATGTAAATGTTATTCGTATACAATGAACTTATAATTCATGTATTACTTTACATTGTCATGGATGGATGTTGTAAATACAACACTATAGTAGTTGTGTGGAAACATAATAAATGAAATGAAATGAAATGAAATCCATGCACCTGTGACCATTTATGTTAAAACGTATACTTTTTTTCAGAATAAAGTGAAATAAACAATTATAATCGAGCATATAAAGAAAAAGAACAAAATATTAGGATCCTTCGAAGTCACAGCTATTGCAGCATTCTTCTCTTAGAAACACTTTCGTGTTTAAGGTGCTTTCACTGATCAAAATATTGTATCGTTCATACAAATAAGGCGCTTAGTGATTAGCGGAAGATCCAAGATACTTTCACTAGGTACATCAAAGGCATATTTAATTGTTAACCTTTTACATGCAATCTAACTTAAGCCCTCCCTCTTTTACAACAGTATTCAATCGGTTTATTATTCTCTTTGCGCTATTTTTCTTTTACATGTTCTTTGTCGAACCCATCCCTGGTATAATACATTTGCCCTCGCCAGCACTTTAGAGCCGATATACCCCGCTAAAGTGGCCCAAGAGTTGACATACACCTTGGCAAATCTATTTTCTATGTTTGTATGCGTTTCGTTCAGGTTAATCAATGATAATTATTGGTCTTCTCCGGAGCTGACTACGAAACTTCATTCTTCTTTTCGAACACATTTCATTTCGGGGTCTTCAAGATGTGGCAACGGCCAAGTTACACTCTTCACTAAAGTCCATGTTTGTTTTCATCTGCGTCGATGAATTTCGCTCCCTCTCTGTGTTATAATATGCAGCTTCTTGCTACAGTCACACACGGCCGGATTTCAAACTAGGTCCATAAGGAATTAAAACCGTATCGACCCCGTTCGAGCCGTAGAGACCCGCATTGACCCGCATCGTATCCCGTGTCACTTTCTGATGGATTCCGGGGGCTACGATACGGCGGTGAAAATTTTTTGGTCATGTTCAAAATTTTCTCACTGATTTCAATTCCGTATTGATATCCGAATTGACCCGGTTCGAACCGCATTGACTTGCATCGACCCGCTGCAACCCGCAGCGTAAAACCTTATGGACCCTTGCCGTATACCGCATTGCCTTCAAGCAACGGATGATGACAAGGTTTACATCCAGGTCGGTACGGGTCGAAGCGGGTTGACACGGGTCGATATAGGGGTCGAAAAGGATTCAGTTAAGGATTTAAAGGTAATTTTTATACGGTTCGATACGGGCCAACTCGGGTCTCTACGGCTCGAACCGGGTCGATACGGTTTTAATTCTTTTATGGACCCGGTTCGAAATCCGGTCGTGTGCGATTGTAGCATGAATTACCCTCCACTCCGGGACTAATCCGGCTGTTTTTCACGCGGATCAAATCCGTTTTGTGACCCGGTCGTGTGTGACTGCAGCATTACGGAGCGAAAGTATTCTGTATTTCAATAGGTTGTATGTGGAAAATACGGAATTCATTTATCAATCCTATTAGTTAAACTGAAATCAATCCACCATCTCCTCATCACTGCCCAGTCACCAGCAAAATATACACTTGTGCCCATAGTAGGGAGATGTGGTGCTACCGAACTGTGGGGAGGTAGGAATCGGCGGCAGCATTTGCCATTATACAGTGTAGTTGCAATGTCGGGTTTTCCCCAACCGCGGTCCCACTAGCAATTTCGCTGTCGCAATTCACAAGACAATTGCAGTCAACCAAAAGCCAATTATATCGCTTTGTATACAGTAATATATCTGATAAGCCGTGTCATATACCACTTCATGCAGAACGAGATAAACGATGCATATTCACATTTATGAGCTATTTAATGCACAACATCACCTCGCGCTATGTGCATGACTAGTAGCATATATCATTCACCATGTCGGGTTGTACATATACATTTATATATAATAATAATAATAATAATAATAATAATAATAATAATAATAATAATAATAATAATAATAATAATAATAATCATTATTATTATTATTATTATTATTATTATTAATATTATTGTTATTATTATTATTATTATTATTATTATTATTATTATCATTACCATACTGAATTTTTCACATGGGCATTCCAACCGTTTTAAACTGTAATTTTTTAAATATGTTTTTAACAGAAATAAATACCTACCTACCTACCTACCTACCTTCGGAGGGAGCAGACAGTATATACAGCACTTTCAGTACCTTCTCTTGGAAATTTGGCTGTGAAGGGACTGATGACTAGTCGTCTTGCATTTAGAAATGTTACGTGACCTATTACATATCTCATATCTTGGCGTTGGTGTAAAGAGGACCGACCCAGTATGTACATATGTTACGTATGTATGCAAACAAAATATTCGTATACGCTTCACCTCGCAATATCTAATTCATGGAGGGGGGGGGGGGGGTTAGGGGTGCGATTATGTTAGTTTGAGTAAGAAGCAGTTTTTATTATGAATATTTACGAGATATGAGACAGTGTGCGGAAGCTTTAAATGCCCCGAAAAGGCGACCTATGCAATCGTTTGTATAACATAAGGTCGTGACAAGGTGCCTTGACAATGATTAACCCACTGAAGACTAGTCCCGATATACTCAGGCAAGTGTCTATGGGAAATGCATATTGTAGCAAGATCAGCCCGTCCTCGATGGGTTAAGTTGGTACAAAACGCCTTCTCTCATTTTCGTCCCAGTCAAGGCAACTTGGCAGCTTTGAGAGTCTGTGCCGGGTCGACTTCTTGCCTCCCTAATTTGAACAAGGTGCCTTAGCAAGTTTGTACAAGTCACCTTCTCGCATTTTCATCTCAGACAAGGACGACTTGATGACTTTGTACCAGTCGCCTTCTCGTCTTAAACAAGGCGATTTTGCAAATTTCCAAATTTGTGCATGTCCCCTTCTCGTCTTTTTTTTTGTTAAAAATCAAAACAGGGCGGCATAGTAAGTTGCACAAGTCGCCTTTTAAAGCTTCCGCACCTCTGTGTTTGTAGTCGCTGAATATGAAACGGATGGATGCGTTCATTCCTCTGGTAGGGCTGCCCCCTCTCCTCACCCCCCCCCCCCCCTCAAAAAAAAAAAATAATACGTTGTCATATTGTTGTCATGGAAACAGAAGTAACAGTCTGTCAGAGTCGACAATGGTATGGCACGAGTGCTGATGTTGTTGTTTCGATTTTATGAACAATACTTACAACAATATTGACGAGGGTTCAGACAGAAGTTTTACAGCTGTATATTCAAAAAGGTCAAGTGAAGATCACAGTCACTGGGAGGAGTCGCCTAAGAAATTAAGTTTGATGGAAACCCCGCCGCCAGACTGCATGATAGATATGATAACAAATCGAAAATTAATGCTGATAAAACAAATGTAATGGTTGTATCCTCACGTTTTAAACCTAATTTGAAGGATTTGAATGTGAATCTTAATGGAATCAGACTTAAACAAGTCGATTGTGTAAAATATTTGGGTGTTAACATAGACAGTCATTTGACTTGGGATAATCATGTAAAACAGCTGTGTAAAAGCTTAGCATATAAAGTGTTTTCTTTACGACGACTTAGTAGCACCCTTGACACTCGGTTACTTAACATCCTATACAAGTCTACCATTCAACCATGTTTTGACTATGCTTGTTCTGTGTGGGGAAACTGCTCCGCAAAAAATCGCGAATCTATACGACGCATTCAAAAAAGAGCTGCCCGTGTAGTTTCCAAACAATGTGGATATGGTGATATAAGCGTGACTGAATTGTTTAACCAATTGAAATGGCAGAGCCTAGAAACCCGACGTGACTATTTTCTTTGTATGCTCATGTATCAATGCATTCACGGTACAGCACCAGTCAGGCTTTGCAATGAAGTAGAAATGTATTTTGATAGACATGGCCTAAACACAAGAAATGCAAATTCGTTAAATGTAGTATTACCGAAGCCAAACAATGAAATGTTTAAACAATCTTTCAGATACTCGGGCTCCATTGCCTGGAATTCTCTTCCCACTGAATTGCAAAATGCACCAACTCTTTTGACTTTTAAAAGGTTTTACAAACGTACCTTTTTTAAGACATATATTGTGAAATAGCAGTTCTTAGCTATTCCATGCCTTGAAATCTATGTATACAGCCGTCACTACATTTTTATTTTGCCTAATGTCGTGTATTTGTATATCCAATGCTGATTGTAAACTTTTTTTTCCTTTATTTGAATTTTGTGAGCTTTTCCTGCACGGGGATTCCTCGGATATTTCATTAAGTATGATTTTATATTTTCAATGATTGATTGATTAATTGTTATAATGGTTATTTTGAACTGCCGGGCTGTCACTTTTTACCAGTCACCTACCACACATTTTCATCTCTGTATTTCAGTAGGCCTATAAATAGAAATGGAGGTTGTTGTATCGCATTTTTTTTTATTGACACGTTTATGTACATGTATAATGCCATCGCCAGTGTCGTATTAATGTACTGTATATTACGTTGTGTTTCTAGAATGTGTATTGTATGTGTGCATTGTTTGTGTGAGTATTTGCCTGTGATATGTCATCTTGTGTTGTATCACTGCATGTGGTGCGAGTGTGTGCTCGAGTGAGTTTTGTGTGTGGTGTGTCTGTTGATGGTGTGCGTGTGTAATTGTGTGTGTGTGTATGTGTGTGTGTGCGCATGTGTGTGTGTGCGCGTGTGTAACTGAGTGTGCCGTGTGTGAACTGTAGGCTTGACCGAGTGTCTGGTGTTGTATAAATGGGGTTGCTGAAAACTGCGTGTTTCAGTCTTGTGTGTATTGATTCTGTTTGGTGTGAATAGTGGGCAGAATATACTCCAAAACTTAGCATTTTTCATATTTTTTTTTAACGAATTGTGCATTTGTATCCCAGTCCGGCAGTCCTTTTTGTTCTAAATCTGTTGAAAATGATTTTTTTTTTCTTCGCTTTTTGATGGTCTCTCTTTTATAGTATATACATGTATCCCCTGTGCAGGAAAATGCATTGTTTTTACACAGGACTTCGATGTAAAACAGCTTTTAGCTGATCGTTTTTATCCTGTATAAATATGTTTCAATAAATAAATAAATAAATAAATAAATGTACTGCATGGTCGTTGTGATCAACTCAGTCTCAAAAACTCATCGCACTGAACTTTGCCCGGAAAATGTCATACCTTGATAAGTGAGAAATTTACAGAAAAAGTGGGAAAGAATGATCGAAAAATGTTTCGTAAGAAATTTTGAGCCTCAGACTGTTGGGTGAAGGTTTGATGATTGCAGCCTTTGTCAGAAAGTATTTAACGAAGGCATAGATTTCTTTTCTGGCAACTCAACGCCATAAAATGATTGATCTGTAGCTTTGCTTTAAGCGTGTGGCACACTTGTATTTGACTAAGCTTATAGGTCTGCTAGTTTCGTTTCAAACCAAGAACAAGAACAAGAACAAGAACAAGAACAAGAACAAGAACAAGAACAAGAACAAGAACAAGAACAAGAACAAGAACAAGAACAAGAACAAGAACAAGAACAAGAACAAGAACAAGAACAAGAATAAGAACAAGAACAAGAACAAGAACAAGAACAAGAACAAGAACAAGAACAAGAACAAGAACAAGAACAAGAACAAGAACAAGAACAAGAACAAGAACAAGAACAAGAACAAGAACAAGAACAAGAACAAGAACAAGAACGAGAACAAGAACAACACTAACAACCCTACAGAGAGTTTTGACGTTGAGTTCCCCCCGTTTTCTCTCGGGTTTGGTCCGATCCCAAGCAGGTGTTATCTTGGTGCTTAGGAGCAGTCTCAAGCAGGGAAACTATATCCCCTGTTTAAGAGGGCTTTCAATTCAATTTGATATAATCACGATTTCAATCAATTTGTCCTCACGTAAACAGTGCATCATTTTGAACAATAATGAAGTGAAAAACTGGAGACGAGGAGACCTTGGAAAATGGGTGGTTCACATACACGCTTGCTTTTTAGTGGACCTCTCATTTTTTTTTTTACTCGACTGAATTGTGTGGGTTTTTTTTTTACCAGTATGCATGAATATCTTTATCTGTATCATTTATCTTTTGCAAAGTCGAATGTATAAATCATATGATGTAATTCCTGATTGATTTTATTCTGCGTTATGTTGTGTTGGAAAAAGAAGAATGAAAATATACGAAATGAATTAAATGAACTGAATTGAAAAAAATCAATTTGATGGGGAAGAGTGAAACAAGAGACAAGGAATCTATGAAATGTATATGTATAACTGGATTACGAATGAATGAATGAATGAATGAATGAATGAATGAATGAATGAATAAATAAATGATAGATAAATGAACAATAAAGAAAGAAAGAAAGAAGAAAAGAAAGGAAAAAGAGACTCCTGAGTTGAATGTGCTTGCAGTTGACGATGATACTGATCACAATCGGACGAGTATAATAGCACGGACAGGGATGTAATTACTCGCTCACTATACCAGTATAGTTTACATAGAGCTCAAAGCCTACTTCAATGTCGAGTGGATATGCACTTTAACGACTTGCATTATATATATCCCGGATAGTTGTGATTTACCTATCTCTCAAAAGCTCTTAGACATTGTTAGAGTTGATATAAGTGAAACTGCGAGTAGTAATTGTACATTATACTTCTATTAATGTGTTGTGCTAGCTCTGTAGGCTTACATTCGTGTTGGATACCGACGCTAATACACGAATAAGAGGAAGAGTCAAGTAAAATGTATACGATCATACTGGACTAATGATGTCCAGCGAGGTTCGCTGAAGACCTTACATACTTTATTTAGAAAACAGCAAGCCCTCGGCAAACCGCACTTGGTAAAAACAAAGAAAGAAAGAAACAAACGAACAAATACAAATGTATGTAATAACTGGTTATGTTCAAGTACAGTATTAATATTTCATTGAATTTTCTCAAATGATTCCCCGCAGCATTCAAATCTATGTAGGCCTACTTACAAGACTGCATAATTTAATCTATGTGATATTTCTTTTTCTAAAAGGTTAGAAGGCAACACTATGGTAAAGAATCCGGAACGCTTTTTCACTTTTGTAAAGATGCAAACGATTTAAATCAAAACAGCAGAACGGTAAAGAGTTTTTCTAGATCCTTGGACGAAGAAGGAAGATTCTCAATGGATTTCAAAGTTTGACATTGCTTTACAAGTCATGATAGTCATAGTCACAAGATAAATACGCTGATGACGTCATTGCCTCACAAATCCTCACAGTGCTTTTAATGAATATCTTCTATTAAGTTTTTATTCAAGTGAACTCAAAATCAAATTTTGAAGGAAATATGTTTCAGTTCAAACTGTTATTGATATGTAACAATTAGGTTAAATATGGATTTCATTAATGAATCCTTACACAGATAGTACAAACCAATTAAGAATCAATGAAAAAAGATGACACATTACCAGTTTTATACTGAATTGCATATTGTTTAAATGGTTTAAATGAAAATGATATTACTGTTTCACGAAAGAATGATAGACTCTATAAGTTCGTACGTCTTCTCTCTGTTTGTCTGTTTAATGAAACATTGATGTGCTGTTTGCCTTTAGTTACTTTCAACTTATACTGGCAGAGAGAAAAGATATAGATATAGATATAGATATAGATTTTATCAAAAAAGTTGTTTTTTTAGTACTTCAGCGCCTACAACCTCATCCATTTGCATTAAAAAAAATCATTGATTTTCATCACATTTAGAAAATCTGCTATTTATAGAAAATGAAACGTAATCATCATTTCACTATCATATATGCCCACACAAACTTATAAACAGAAATATATCAAATATACACAAGTCATTATACTTCCACAGCAAAACTTTCAAATTGTGTTTATCAAAAGAAAAGGGGGGAAAGGGGCCATCAAGCAGTGACCACACGGGAGATATTATACACTTGTGTATGGAGACGAAGAGAAGCAAAGACAGAAGGGGCAGGAAGGAGATAATAGCAAGAGAAATTGAAAGAGACAAAAGAGAATACTGGAATGAGATATAAACAGATATAACAAAATAAATCTATTTCTCTACCATCTGATATTTCCATTATAATAAATAATGTTTTCAATCCATATATCATTATTATCTTTTTTTTTCACTATATTACATTATACATATAGAAGAATATATATTATTTTCTTTCTTCACGAATAAAAGAAAAAGATACGTGACGATTTTGTATGTGATAGTGATGTTTTGGAATTAAATGTAATTATGGAATAACATACTTGATATTCCTGACAAGAATGTACTACTTTACAACCAAAATATACAGTATTTGTTAACATACGCGTTGTTGCACGAGTGCAGAGAAAGAGAGAGAAAAAGAGAGTGGGGGCGGGGTTAAGCAAGATCTCGGAAGAGTCACAGTGAAGGTGTGCGGCTTTTTAATCTATTCACGAATTACGTTCATACCTAGCAGTTGCATAGATTCAGTTAGTATACACTGCAAGCGGGCTGGGCTAAAACTTCCCTAACCCCTATCCACCACTTCCCTCTTTGCTCTGATTCGACAATACTCAAGACCACACTGCGTGACGAGGTGTCGGTTTTCCAGGTGGGGATCCTTTCCAGGTACATGTATACCCTTACAAAATAAAGCACATGATTGAGTGAATGAAGTGGGTTGGTATCGCACCACTCTACCGTACTGACAGCAGCAGTATCCGCGAAGCCTCTCCGTGGCGACCTGAGTTGGGGCCGACGGGGGTGGGACGCACTGGTGCGTGCGTGATGTCAGCGACTGCACACCACTCGTCCTCCATTCCACGTTAAACTTGGTCACGAACATCCCCTTCAGTGGTAACTATCGACGGACCGGCGACCACTGGCTCGAGGTCGGGAGTCTGGATATCTCATGGTCTACGCATAGGTAAGACAAGTCTTTATGTATATGTACCTTCGTCCAAACTTTTGAAACGATCTGTGGACATACTTATGAGCGTTATTTCGCCCAGGACAAAGATTTTGGAGTGATTGTACGGCAGAGAATGTAGGCTGTATCACGATGAAAATAGATCAGTAGCAACACGCGAAGTTCACGGAGATACAGTTTGTAGCTCCGTGGTACAAGTCCATGGCATGCCAGTCGATATGTGATCATTTATTTACTGCCGGTGTTAATACCCTGTGATCAGTTAAAATAAAACGACTCAAAACGAAACAAAACGAAACAAAACTAATCAACAAACAACATACGAGTGGAAACTATTTGAGAGCTTTGGGATAGGAAGTGTTAACTCAGGTCATATTTCGTAAAGTTGATGAGACTAAAATGACTTTGGGATGAAGAAACATTTCGTTATCTTATAGCGCGTATGGTAATCGTCCATGTCGCACGCAATGGTAACCAATACTTGGGATATTTTGTAATGTCTCGCTTTTTTACATGCTTTGATTTTGAACAACACAAACTACTCGTTCATCATTTTGTTGAATACCGTTGAATACTGTTACTGATTTTATTGTATAATACATTGGGAAGGATGTGAGAGGGGGAGTCCCCCTCCATCCCACCGCGTAAAGAGCTTAATCACCTTTAAGCTACAAATCGTACTAAATGTAATATTTTGGCCTATTCTGACAAAAAAATATATTGTCCCAAAATGTGATTCTTTTGGTTGTTGGAAATCATGTTTCGTTATGTGTGTACTTGTGTGTGACGACAATCTAGCCTAAAGTTAGAAGTGTGTGTGTGTGTGTGTGTTTTAAGTTCTATCTCTTATTTGCTAGAATGTACCATCACCTCTTTCAAAATTTGGTGATCCTTGATGAATTAGTTAAGACATACTTTCTTTTCCACAAATCCCTTTCAAATGCCATATCTGTGCTCAGATCTAGGAGGAACATAATATATATATATATATATATATATATATATATATATATGTATATATATATGTATATTATATATATATATATATATATATATATATATATATATATACAAATACTGTCTTCTACGAAGTCGAGTTTTATGTTCATATATTCACGTGTTCATGTATTCATATCGGTCAGGACTCGATGCACTATCCGCTTCCAAGTTCAAGTTGTTCAAGTTGTGGAGTGATTGTAGTACATAACTTCCAGTACATAACTCTAGAGCAAAAATAGTTGCTAACCTTGTAGTCCTAACCCTTTAACATCAACACTGCCCCACCCCACAATACCTACCCTGAAGAGATTGAAAAGGGTATTTAGAGGGAGAAAAACGAGTAAATCGGAAAGTTGGCGCCACCGGGGACTTAATTATTGACAGTTCTGTGCATCCGTGAAACCCAACATGTGCTTGGTATTATCACAGACCTACTGTGTTGTAACTCCATGGTATTATCGCCTAGTACCTCCCAGTATTATGGGGGTGAAGTTATACCCGTTCAAGGGATTAAAGATCCAACTGCCAAATTGGGTCGGAGATTGAGAAGGAGAGAGAGAGTGATAGAGAGATATATGCAATGAATGTCCAATCCAAAGTTTAGATTGTTACTACATGTTTAGGGCAAACAAACGGAACAATGATCTCAATAAAATTGAGCAAGAGATTAAACTGTACTGAAGTTTGTATGTTTTCACGAGATAGTGGTATCGGTCACAGTAAACTTGGTAACATGATATACAAATAATATGAAGTGATGATGATGTCACGGCATGTCCTTGCAGGTCTCCAAAATGGTGGTACACTTAATTTTCACTCACTTTCCTTTGATATGAATTCATAAAGAAAAACAAATATACGAATTAAGCAAAACCATCAAACCAAATTGTTATAAAGAGTTGAAATGCTTAAACAAAGACTTCTTGCAGTAAGAAAGGGCAGCAGGGCTTATTTCATTTTATTTCATTTCATTTTCTGTATCCAATTGCTACAAAATTGTTGCAAGACAACATTGACGATTTGTACAAGAAGGTGAAATGACATGAAGCAAATACAAATCACAAACAATAGTATAACAATAGTAAAAATAAACACCTGCATGTACATGCACTTTTAGATACACATTAAATATACAATAATTACGATCTTTATAAAATTAATAGGAGCTAAAGTAGCTCTAGGTAGTAAGGAATATGAAGGGAACTTGAAACAAAAACTTGAACAATTTGCAAATTCCCTGAGGAAAGAGGAAAGGCTGATTTTGTAATATTCCCAAGCACAAACCACCGGACGAGAAGAAGTACTGCCACGACAAAATCACTTTGTTTGATATCAATATTAGTGGGATTTTGTGATCGATAGCACTGTTTTTTGCGTAAACGTGGTAGATTAATGAATGTCATAACTTTTTTGTTGTTGTTCCTTGTGGATTTTAATGACACTTGCACCGCTCCGTTTGATTGACTTTTCCTTGTATCACTCTAAAATGAAACGAGAAGAGGAGTATTCCTTTAAAATGAAATTGAAGTTAAAGGCATAATTTACCACTTAAAGATGAAACAAAACCCAGTATTAGTCATTTTTGATAATTCTCAAATATTAGTTCGGGATAGAAACAACCACTGTAAAAATTTGAATCCGTTTGATCGATGTTAAGTATTGTTAAATACACAAATTGTGAACATATAGTTATAATAAAAATGCTTCCGGACTAAACCGTCTACAGTTATGGTTTATTGAGAAAAATACTGATATCTCCTTATATTTCAGGCTTTATTACAACATTTTACATGGTGGGTGTTTTGTGATACAACTGGCCTCCACATATGCATCAAATGTGAAATCTCGAACACTTCTTAAATCACTGCTCACAAAGGTAAACTGTACCTTTAATGCAATTAGTTTAGACGCAGTAAATAAAGGCATCAGATTATTATTGGCAGGGTAGAAGGCATCAAATGGCTATTGTCAGAGTAAAAAAAAAAGGAAGCAAGAGTTTCATCTTTGAGTGAGAGCTTGATATGAATGAAAGAGAAAGATTGATATTGTCCGAGTAAAACAACAACTTGACTTATACCACAGACTTCGCTCACCAATACGTTTTCGCGTCCAACGGCCCCTATCATGCCTCTTCATAATGGGTGTCACGAATTGGTAAATTAACATGATCATGTCTCTTTGTACAAGGAAATGATACATATGTTTTCTGCGGTCCGAAAGTAAATTGATATCGCAGATCGTCATGGAACATCGCCAAAGACACTAATCATATCTTATTTCAGCCTCATTTGATGTAAACAACATGACGAATTCATGTAGATTTTTGAACCGCATGTGGTTTTGTTTATGGACTGATTTTCGTGTTGTAGGGCATTACCTTAAAGAGTGAAATTGGTTTCAAGTTAACATAGCTGTCAAGCTGTCTTTACCAATTTCTGTGTATGTTTGGAACTAATAGATAAATTATTGCAAAACCAGCTGCATTTCTCTGAATCATTCCAGGGCTATATCAGTGATAAACAGGGAACATGGTTGAACGTGATGTCACCATAGGAAATAGACAAGCAACATGAACAGGATGAAGAGACACTATTAAACGTTCATATTGAGCGTTAGATTATGCATGCAGTTTTGCAAACGTGGCTAATTAGAACTCAGAGCGCTGATTCTTTTTATTCCAAGAGTGAAGTGCATTTGATTGAAAACGCGTATTATGACGGAACATGCAATGACATGTATTGAACAGATGATATATTAACTATCTCCCTCACTCACCAATATACTCCGCTAGTTTTGAAGGAAACCGAGAACAGCCTTCTTTCGAAAATAGTCATATTTTCTTAAGTCTATCTACTTTCATTCATCTATATGTTGATGTGTTCATTCATTCATCAATCTCTGCAGTTATTCTTCCTTTTTAGTTTTTTTTTTCATTTCCCTTTGATCTGTTAGACAGAAAGTAGAAATATTTGTGCAGGACATATAGATTATAAGCAAATCTGAAAACATTAAAAAAGTGTAAGTTGAGATACTGATGAATACAGTCTATATCTGCTGAATCGTGAACGGTTACAAACATACATGAGAAAAATTGCTATTCATCCGCTGCATCGTAATATTCTACAACAAAATAACAAGAAAATCGTGAGAACAACCTATCACAGGACGTGTTTGCAAAGGAAGCATCGTGATATCAAAAATGTTTGTTTGAGCGTGAAAGAGAGATACGTCAGAATGTGACGTGTTCGATAAAAATGTAAGAAGTATTGAAATACTCTGTAGGATGTACATCACAATATGAAAACAATTATAATGATTTGAGTAATAATTTGAAAAGATGATTCCATATTGTAAGATGGCACGGGATGGGGGCATCAACAGAAGTTTTCTAACAGGCATGTGAACCGTGTTTCTAGATCCGTTTTGGCCTCAGCATGTAGTAGGTAGGGATGTAGACTTGTACTTGATCCTCTCTTCCCACCTCCCTGATTTCCCCAAAAATCTTTCATCTGGTAACACGACACAGAGCGATCATGACCTGACCTTGTCGCCAAGACAACGATCTACGTAAACACGACAATGCTTAGCCCCGCTGCAGGAGACGAGAATCAGTTCTACTTGCCATGCTTGCGTGTGGTGACGTTGTCACACAAAATATATTTTTTGGGGGATTTTCACTTATATTACTCAATGGATTTAATATGCGCTTTTCTTCAAAGCGACTTGACACTTCCTTCTTACGGGGAAGGGTGCTGTATTGCCCGCTGGGTTTGTCGTTTTGGTGGTCTGTCCGATCGACGTCGCGAGATGATACCGCACTAATTCATCGATACGAATATAATTATCTCATTATCTCTTTTGCCGCTACGACTTAATTCATTAGTTCCACGTTGAGCACTTCCCAATCAACTCCGTTATTTCCTTTATGAAACTGGTGTGTTGACAATGCCGATGGGATTTGTTGCCAATGCTGGGTAAATCGGCGTCGATCGCATATGATTTGCAATGGCGAGACTACCAAAACATTTACAACTACGTGCATTTAAGCACGGTGAGAAAAGCACCTGTTGCAGGGGTATTATTGCAGTTGCCATGGGAACGTCTATTCAACGAAGGCAGCAGTGAGCGGCCATTATGAACGGCTTGGTAGACTTTGAAGTGACATACTGCTTTTCACAACGGCAAAGCACAGATATTTGAATATGGCTCGCATTACTAATTCATGTTAATGGTAGTATGATATAGCACGAGGCTTCCTGTCACTTTCGAAAATGATGTACTTTACATTATTAAAAAAGATCTAGAAATATGGGAGTAATTTATTCGGGCTTTGGAAGGCTCTAAGAGGGGGCGAAACTCTCAGTCACATGCATACGACTGTGGGAACCTATACCCGACTATATCATTTCTAAAAACTGGGTGGCCCGACATCTATTTTTGGTAGCCCCGGGCCACCGCTTGTGTCGAGCATCGGGAATACGAAAGAAGTATTTCTCCTTGGTCGCATAACATACGGAGTTTCTTCTCATTCGAGCATGCAAACCCTTACCAATTTCTTATCGTATCACATGCTTGCGATATATTTCCCATAGCATTTCCAATGATGGATTTTTCCCCTGTGAGTATGAATATGTTTTAGCGGCATATTATAGCGTGCTAATATCCGTAAATTTTCCTTTCTCTCATTTTCTTTTTCTGCCCTTGACAGTTTGACTACTGGAATTTGAATTATGCGATTATGAAGCTAATTTAAGCATTGCAGTTTCAATAGATAACAGATTGTAAAAGCATGCAGTAAGTATACTCTTTAACATCACGATAAGGTTGAATTAATTGTAATCACATCACACTGTTCGGTAGCCCGTACCTCCTGCCGACTTTCCTTATATTAAGTCTAAAAAAAACAGTATCTCACTATATTGTGGACTTTGAAATGTCTTACATCACTAAAAATGTCAAAATGTAAGATCACAGGAAGGTTTTCGTCACTAGCTCTGCTTGCGAGCGATTATGTTTGGTGTTCTTCTTCCCACATTATATCGCATTTTCACATCGTGTTTTGGAGAAGCGCGCTCAATATCAAATTAACAGAACATTAAAGCTACCATATAATCGTGCTGTTTTGTTATTGTTGAACAGAGCTTGGTCGTTTCTATGGATCCCATGAGATATGCAGTCCTTTTTGCTTTCATCGTGTCTGTTTATTTCTTGTTTTTCGGCAACACTGATTTGCTACCAGGCGCACCGGAAGCAGTTTTGGATTGGGGGGGGGGGGGCAAACATTGGAGGGGGCTAAAGATTAGACCATGCATATGTTACACAATACACACACACACACACACAGACACACACACGCACACACATCTATTATATATATATATATATATATATATATATATATATATATATATATGTAAAGTGGCGTATACGGTGGGTCGAAACATGGGGGGAACCATAAAGTAATTTTGACGGTCTGTATGCTTGTGCGTGTGTGCGTGAGCAATAATGGGACTACAATATACATTACGGAATGTGATACATTGAACAACGCAGTCATTGAGGAACATTGTAAGTTTTCCTTACATGGATTATGGAATGACGGTGTGAAACGATCGACAAATTATATACTATGCAGCAACATAAGGTGAATGGCATAACAATAAAATGCGAGCGAGCGAAGCGAGCGAGCTTGAAAATTTAGATATTCTACAGTTCCAAAACTGGAGTTTTAATTGTAGCTATATGTATTGCTACATAGGTTGTCCCAGAGATTTGGCATTCGAGGAAAGGCACTCACATGGTTTAAGTCTTACCTGTCTGGACGTACTCAAAAAGTTGTGATAGGAGAAAATGAGTCTACTGACCATGTAGTTACGAACGGTGTTCCCCAAGGATCTGTACTAGGTCCAGTTTTGTTTTCATTGTACACATCTCCTTTGGAAACCTTAATCAATTCATTCGGTGTTCAAAAGATGTTTTACGCCGATGATACCGAGCTGTATTTAGCTTTTAACAAATCTGATGTTGAGAATGTAATCCCACAAATTGAATCCTGTATCAGAGCGATAAAGGAATGGTCGGTACTCAATGGGCTGAAGTTGAACAGCGCCAAAACAGAATTTCTCCATATCTCTTCGCGTTTTCGAGCAGTAGAATCTATACAGTCTCTTGATTTTGACGGTACTACAATCCATGCAGCACACACTTGCAGAAATTTGGGTGTGATATTGGATGATAAATTACTCATGGAAAATTTTGTGTCGCAAAAATGTCGCTCTGCTTCATTCGCACTTTATAAAATTGGGAAAATTCGCGAGTTCATTGACAAACACACCGCAGAACAACTAGTTCATGCTTTTGTCATGTGCCACCTTGACTTTTGTAATGGTTTACTTTATGGATTACCGGTCAAACATATACGCAGATTACAATCAATACAAAACTCTGCTGCACGAGTGGTATCCAAAATCAAGAAACATGAACAAATCTCACCAGTTTTAAGAAGCTTACACTGGCTTCCAGTGAAAAATCGGTTTCAATTTAAGATACTGTTATTAGCATTTAAATGTTTCTATATATTTGCTCCACATTATCTAAGGGAGCTATTTCAAATCTACACACCAGAAAGAAACCTACGATCAAAAAGTAAAGATTTGTTTGTCATTCCAAACAGAAGAACCAAATTTTACGGAGAACGAACATTTGCATTTAATGCCCCTGTTTTATGGAATAATTTACCTCAGAAATTGAGACAAATCACTGACATAAATAGATTCAAGTCTGCCTTGAAAACGCATTTGTTTACAGTGTAAGCAAAATGAAGCTCGGTACCATCACTGTAATTGGAATTATATGTTCTTGTTACAATCTTTTCATTTTTTGAGTGCATAGGGACATTATCACTATGTGTTATGCGCTATATAAGCACTGTCAATTATTATTATTATTATTATTATTATTATTATATATTTCGCTTTGGAAATAAATGGGGGCGCATCGGGTGCAACTGCTGGCAATTATTGGCAGCAACATTAGGAGAATGGCATAACGATTCAATACGAGTGAGCGAAGCGAGCAAGCTTGAAAATGTTGACATTCTACAGTCCCAAAACTGGGGTTTGTAACTATATCTTTCACTTTGGAAATTAATGGGGCGGCGCATCGGGCGCAACTGCTGGCAATTACTGGCAGCAACATTAGGAGAATGGCATAACGATTCAATGCGAGCGAGCTTGAGAATTTTGACATTTTACAGTCCAAAAACTCCCGTTTGTAGCTATATCTTTCACTTTGGAAATTAAGGGGTGGGGGCATCGGGTGCAACTACTGGCAATTACTGTCAGCAACATTAGGAGAATGGCATAACGATTCAATGCGAGCGAGCTTGAAAATTTTGAAATTCTAGAGTCCAACAACTGCCGTCGTAGCTATGTTTTTCGCTTTAGAAATTAAGGGGGAGGCGCACCGCGCTCAACTGCTGGATGCGAGCGAGCGAAGCGAGCGAGCATGAAAATTTTGACATTTTCCAGTCCAAAAGCTGCCGTTTGTAGCCATATTTTTTCCCTTTTATTTATATATTTTTATATGCATATTTATTTTATTTTCTTTGTTTACTCATTTATTTTTGTTATTATTATTTCATTTTTTTATTATTATTGTTTATTTATTTATTTATTTATTTATTTTATTTTTTTTGTAGGGGGGGGGGGGGGCAAAAATGCGTTTTGCCCCACCCCCCCCCCCCCACTTCCGGGGCCTATGTTTGCTACCACCTTTGCAAGTCGAGTGTGGCTTCTCAACCATTAGTAGTGCTAATGATAATCAGGGCAGAACCCCATATTGGTATATCAAATCAATCTAAAACTGTGCGGAGGCTCATATTGAATAAATGATTGAACATCGATAATACTTTATTATCGAAAGCAAAAACAGACAGTTTCTACCAACGTGTAATATAATTTGAAAAGCAGACAAGAGAATATCGGGATTTTTCCAACCAAAGTGCAATGTTCGATACCGTAATCTGACACAAACCGCTCGTGATGGATTAGCCGAGATAATCCCTCCGCGTGATGGTTTAGGTAATATGGATCAAGCGATAATCGCTATTCCTGACCAGTCTCTAAGCACCACAAATATCTGCTTCTCATGTTACCATAATATGCAAAATATTTTCCGGGTTTCGAGAAAGTCTTAACACACATTGTTTCATAGACAACGATATTAAGGGAATTGATAATTCACTTTTCTAGCACACCGAAAGAATGCTTGGCTTACCTATGACAGAACGCAGGGAAAATGACATTGCCATTGAAATCAATATATCAGTAACAGGTCGAGGGAATATGCATACTTTTTATTCAATAATGATATTTGTGAAAGTTCTTTATATATATATATATATATATATATATATACTTTATTTGACAAAATATAAAACATTATACAAATTATAGGCCATTACAAAGAAACAAATATATGCCAGGATTCCTAAGAAGCAATTGTGTGCTTGTGGCTGGAGCCCTCAAACCAAAAAAAGATAAAATACAATGTACATACAATCAACCAACACTTGTTGTGACATGGACCAATACATACAGAAAATTAGTCCAAATTGATATAACACATATGTGTACTTAAATCATCTGTTATCAAACACAAAAACATATTAGCTTAATTTGTTGGCAGGCACACACACACACACACACACACACTCACACACATCCATCCTAAGTGTACGGAGAAAAAGAGAAAAAGAAAGGTATGGAGGAAGAAAGGAAGTCTAGTCAGTCATTGATACCATCTCTAAATACACTCTGTTTATATAGTACTTTAAATCTGGAAAATGTAGTGCTGGATTTAAGGTCACCATCAATAGAATTCCATTCCTTGACACCTGTATAACATGGATTGCAATCTCAGAGTTGAATAAGTAAAAGGTTTACGAAAATTGTAGCGGTCCCGTATGTGGGATATGAGGGGAATGAGGAATTCATCGGGAACATGTTGCTGAACACATCAGGCAACATACTGTATTTTGATGATATTTAAACATAAACAACAAAACATTCAGTTTGACCAGATCAAAAAATGGGAAGCATCCGAAATTGCACAAAGAGTGTTGAACTTGGACAAATAAAATAACTATTGCTTATTATACGTAAAGCTCGCTTTTGAAGCATTAATCTGTTAATGTGTACTCTGTATGTATTTCCCCATACTTCGTTGCAATAATTAAGATGAGGTAAAAATTATTGCATTGTAAATGTTTACAGAAATATTAGAAGGTTAATACACTTTTTAATTTGGATAAAACACCTACATTTCTTGAAAATTTAGAACAAAATCCAATGTTTGCAACATGATATACTTCCAGTCAAGGGATTCATGAATGAGTACTCCTAGAAAAGATATCGACTCGGTTCTCTCAATTGAAATATTATCAATCATAACATTTTGGGCGGATAACAAGAATTTTTTACCTCTTGGATGAAATATAATATATTTTGTTTTTTACTAAAATTTAAAAACAGTTTATTATTCCTATACCATTCAATTAATATTTCAATTTCATTATTAATTGTGGAAATTAATGACGATATATCTTTGTGAGAGAAAAGCACAACAGTGTCATCGACAAATAATGAGAATTTCAAAATCTTTGAAGAATTCACAATATCATTCACATATAGCAAGAATAATAAAAGGTCCTAGAACTGAGTCTTGTGGTACACCAATGTTCACACTGAGGCATTCATGTTCAACACCATCGACCACCACATACTGCTTCCGGTTGTGTAAGTAACTTTAAAACCATTGTAATGCCACTCCTCTTCAACCATATAAATTTAAGTTTTGTTTTATTATTATTATTATTATCATTATTATTATTATATATATATATATATATATATATATATATATATATACATTATTGTCCTGCAGTGACGTCACGAAATGTAGTAGTCATCTCTTCTATCGAAGTCGACATTGAAACTGTTAAAAGTCATAACTTTTTAACGGGTTGTGCGTTTTCTTCAAACTTCGCCGATGCGTCATAACTTATATTGCTGCACGAATTCACTCAATCTACATGCATATGTGAGTTTTATTCTCGTGTAAACCTCCTTGATATATAAACACGTTCATAAAAACATGTACACGTACATTCACAAACACACGCACGAACATGCACACACACACACACACGCAGACAAACTAGCAATAGGTACTTGTGGGATTACCCCATTGTTTTCTCACATTGACAAATACTTCTTCAATGTCATTTTTACCCCCAATGATAAGGCGAAACATAAAATGGAACCCCCACATTGTACCTCTTGCTCGTCCAACCTATACCGGCACATAGGAAGAAAAAGAGACTACCGTCGCGATCTTAGCAAACATTCACTGGCACGTTTTCCAAGTGTATTTGTAGACTATAAACCTCAAATAATCGCCGCATGACATTTTTGCTAATTGAAGCCGATGGCCTTTTTCACGGCACGAAATTTTCGCGATATTCCCATGGCATTCAGTGCCAGTGTACATAAAAACTTTCGCATGCATTTCGCATGCGAAATTCGCGAAAATTTCATGCAAGCAAAAAATTGTGGTTTAACAGTACAGTACCAGTCGACCCATTGACAAGTCGTGACGAAAACTGAAACAAAATCAAACATGTCAGACGGACTGTCTATTTCCGGTTCCCGTATTTAAAGGACACGGTATCCCGTATAGGACTATCGCTTCTTAAAGGAGACCTCCAGATGATTGTTAGACTTTTGCATTTGAGCATCTATATCGATTATACTGGGTACGAAAAGTCGGAATTTATAGTGATTGGGATGACGAATAAGAATGTTTTCAAAATTCATAACAAATCACAATGAACAAGGATTATGACATGGCAACTTCCAATAAGAATGCATGACTGAGTGCTTTAGGAAGCAGAAAAAAGGAGAAAGCATGCATAAACTCGACACATATGAAGTTGTTAGGCAAGTGGTAGTAGAATAACATTGGTACATAATACTTAAATACGTGAGCCTCCTACGTCATCATCCTTATTCAGTGTATCATGCTTTTTTTAAAAGAATATTGGTCTATCTGCTCAAGAACAACAATAAATTCCACAAATCCACACGTGTCACTATCGACTATACGCGACAACGCAGAGATAATAAAAGAAACAGGGACAGATTGAGCGAAAGCAGGGGAGACGTTTCCCTCCACCCCACCCCCAAAGAAAAAAAGATAAGAACTAAACTAAAGAAAGAGGAGCTCACTCGATTTTGAAACTCGTTTTGTTAAAGTGAATGAAACCACTATCTAGCAACCATCTTTATCGGCAAGATCTTTTCCTTAATTCGGGAGAGGGAGAGAGAGAGAGAGAGAGAGAAAAAAAAAGGGGGGGGGGGGGTCGTGACCTCTGTGTTAAGCTCATTCAGCTTACACAGTCAGACATCTATTATCTTGTCATGATACCGCCCTTTAAAACTTGCTGTCACATTAAGAAAAATAGGTTCAACTTTTCAACTTTAAAGGTGCAGACCAATGTCGTACTGGGTGCACTTGTACGGCTGAAATTTGTTTCATTGATCAGAAAGGTGCAAAGATACCCCTTTAAAGATGTTCCCATTGTGACAGTGGTCTGAAAGGTGCAAAGTTGCACATGTAAAGGTGCTCCCAGTGCATGCGACGTTGGTAAAGGTGCAAAAGTTGAACCTGTCATTGTTAGAGCGTATAATCAAAACTTGCATGGGCAAACAATCATACCATTGAAAATGTCTTGCCACGGAGCTGCAACAATGTGTAGTATAGCTCCACCGTTTGGTCAAAGCGTGTGTGTTTAAACATTATCATGTGTAATTCTCTCAGCTATTTTTGATGACACTGTCCTTGTGCAACTGAATGTGCATTGATAAACTGCCATGACTGTTTTCTTTCTTCCCGTTCTCAACACTCTGCAGGAAATCATAACTCCAATTCGAGGTTGGACATTAAACCAGCTGCATGGCTTAGATTTCCCACTCACGGACGATCAACTTGACAATTGGGACACCACTTCAACCTTTCACTTTTCCTTGGGAGCTTTTTTTTTCTTTGTTTGTTTACATCTCACTACACTAATCGCGTGAAGAACGAAACCATGTGTTCAACGAAAGGAATACAAGTCTTACTCTTCATACAGAACTTTATATTCTGGGTAAGTTTGCCATAAAAAGTATTTTGTACTACTCTCTTCATTTGTATAAGCTCAAAGGGCAATGCTTCAGACGTGAGGGTAGTACTTCCAGATTTCTTTCCAGATTATTAAGGGCGGAAAGTGTTAACGTAAACGTAAATGAAATATAACTTTCGCATATCATGATCAGAATCAAATGGTGTCGGCCGATTTCACCTTCACACGTACTGATATTACCACAAAGTGTCAAATACATTTCATCAAACCATAACTTGTTGCACACGTAGCGCACAATCGAAACCATGCCCTATAGAATATCCCGTGATTGACAGTGTGGGAGCTGATGGGACATGATATCGGTTTATTATGATTGAGGCATTGTCCCATTCTACTGGCTTCGATAAGATAAGAGTCATAATCGTTTGTGTTTTTTATGTCGCTTTTGTAGGGAGCAGTCCAATTAAACGGGTTTGGAGATATTGGAAAGAGATTGCAGGGGTCCAGCAAAAAACGTTTTCTGTGTCTTTTTGTTGTCTTTTTAAGAGTAGAAATTCACGGTTTTATGTTCTTTTTGCTGGACACTCTGATATAGTGTTTCTGACAGATGAAACACATGTGTTGTCTCATACGCAGCAATTTAATTCCTAATATCAAAGTTAGACAGATTATAAGTATGAATAGACGAAACTGTTGTCCAAGGTTACATTTAAAACCCGTTCAGGACGAGTCCCGAGTATACTCGGGCAAGTGTCTATGGGAAATGCGTGTTGTACCAAAATCAGCCCGTCCTCAACGGGTTTGGTATAAAATTTGATCACATTCAAATGGATTTATTATTTGTGACGCCTAGTATGATAGTGAATTCTAGTCAGAGACAGCCTCTGATGCATTAGCCTTTTACCCTGAGAAATGTTAGTCGTTATTGCAACTTCCCATTTATTCGCGCAGAGTAATATTGTATTCTCTGGCATCTAGAATGCCCTCTATACTATCATGACTATAACAAGCAGATATTTATCTTTCAAACATATATTTGAATGAAAAATTGACGCAGCCAAATGCCGTCTTTCACTGAATTTTGGGGGACGTGTGGATATTGTAATCTCTTCTGACACTGTATTGTTGTTGTTTTTAAATTTGCGACTGCATTTTCCTCGCACGGTTTCCCACCAAAACGTCGCCGACCTCCTCACCGCTTGTCGCCATGGTTGCGCTGACGCTCTGCGGGCTGTGAAGCTGGTGGGCACGGGTCTCCTTGGTTTGGGCGCCTACCTACTCATTGGGAACAAACAGCCCGGTATTCTCCTGGTGCTGAGTGAGGCAAAGGTACGATTACTGTCCTTTTAACCTCTGCAGTGTATATTTCTCTTCTCTCTCCCTCCCTCCCTCAACCTGTCTATCTATCTATCTATCTATCTGCCTGTCTGTCTATCTTTCTATCTATCTGTCTGTCTGTCTATCTATCTATCTATCTTTCTATCTATCTGTATGTATGTATATTCATTTATCTATCTGTGCATACATACATGCGTACATAATTATAGTCGATTATAATTATATTCAAACATGCAACTGTGGAGTTGTACGATTCATAAGAACGTAGCAGAGGATAATCACATGGAAAGCGAGAGGGAAGAAAAAAGTATTCAACATTTATGAGAGAAATTGAGAAAGAGAGAGAGAGAGATAGATAGATAGATAGATAGCAAACTTAAAGGGAAGGATTAGGCAGATGTCGCAAACAGGCAAGTTTGGTATCGAAACTGCCCTCAGACGCCGTGAAATGACTCATGCGTCCGGTCAACATTGTACTTTCTTCCTCGTTAACATTGATAGAGTTTTCTTTTTTTTTCAGTGCTCCGTGAAGTCCTTTCTTATACTGCCCTACTTTGGCAAAAGGAAGCAAGTGACAAAAGTGACATTTCTCGTAAAAGAGCAAAATGTGTCTGTCATTTACATCGACTTCAATGGACTATCATGATGTCTTATCTAACATATCTCTTAGTAGGATGAGTGTTTCTGCATGAAATTTGGCCTGGAAGAAGAGCTCATTACGTGAATTATGAAAACATCAATAACTCAAATTCGGATGGTATGTCACTTGCTTCCTTTTGCCAAAGTAGGGCAGTATAGTCTGATGTGGTTTGTTGATCCGTTCATTTCATGCCCTGTCATGGACTAGTCTTGAACTACATAAGCTTCTTTCTCTCTCTTGATTTTCTAATGGTTTGATCTGATTTATTCACAAAATGCGAATACACATTATCCACAAACATATACTAGTTTGTACATGCAATATGTCATGAACATTTTTGTGTGGATCGTTTGTCATAAGCTTTTCAAAGCTTGAAGAAGACGTCCAGTAGTTATAACTTTACTATTCATTATGTACGGAAATATACAATGTGTTGTGCACGTTCAGTAAGTTTCAGAGTTAAGGATGTACACATATTGTATGATAGAAGGAGAGAAAAAGGAAGAGAAATGGAGAAGAAAATTAGGGGAGGGGTGCTCTGTATCATGATTCTAAAGGTATACAAATTTAATGATTCTGGTAACACGGAAAGACTCGTTACTATGTCGACGTGATGTACGCATATAGTAACATAATAAGCGTGTGAACCTGGACAGTGCAGGCAAAAGCCATGCAATATGCAGTATTGATTAACATATTTACTAAGAAGGACAGTTTGTACTTGTCTCCTATAGTAATCTGTTTTATTTGGCACATATTCGTCGGTCTATCATCGTGTCTGTAACATGTCAACATGATACAGACTATCATCAACGATAAAAATACCTACTTGCATGTACGCATGGCTTTCTCTCTCTCTCTCTCTCTCTCTCTCTTGTTTCCTACATGAGCTGTGTTTAGTGATGTGCGTTGATACCAGGATGGAAACGGTTCAGTCTCGCCATCAACTTTGCTATCATAAAAAGTTAATCGAACTTTATTGTGCTAGAGCTCGAATTTCCCATGCTTTCATATCGTTTTCAAACGAAGACTCCTATTGTCCTGCCCCAGAGTAACAGTTAGGTTGAAATAAATTGATTTTGGTGTTTACATGTATATGGCCTATATACCTGTTCGCTTTGGGTATTGTGTTGTTGTTGTTGTTAATATAGGAAGGCCTATAACAGCTATGACGGGGGGGGGGGGGGGCTTCAGTATGCCTAACAACAAGTGATTTAGGCCTATGCACTGAAATAGCAATGCACCTGACTCATAACATAACTCAGTGAATCATCTTTTCTTTTTATTTTGGAAGCACCTCAGTTATGGCCGACATATAAGTTACAGTGTTTAAAAACCAAGTAGGTCTATACGCGCTTGTGTTTGTGTGTGTGTGTGTGTGTGTGTGTGTGTGTGCGTAATCATAACAGTGCAACGGCAGCAAACTATATACCCAACGATTTACAGTCACAATTTGATTCATGTTCATTTTGTTGTTTCCTTGCGGATGTGTCATAAGTTCACATCAGTTGTGATGATCTATTCATTGATAATGATTGCGATGTAGTGATGTAAGTACATCTATCCATGTCTGTCTGTCTCTCTATCTTTATATGTATATATATATATATATATATATATATATATACACTGGTAATATCGTATGATATTCCATTGTATCGAGCCATTTATGTAGACAATAGTATATCATATAATAATATAATATGATAATTGTGATATATGTGTATGCATATATTTTGTATACGTGAAATGTCTGGGATTCCTTTATTGAAAATATGTTACAATATAAACATTTATGTGTATTTACACGTGTTATTTCAGATGATTACTGTATACAATGTGTCTTGATATATTATTTTATATATAATCTTAACGATTTTTACTTACAACATTTGGATATTTTTTTTTACTTACAGCATTGGATATTTTGAATATTTTTTACTTACTTTTTTTAATTTACTTTTTACTTACTTTTTTGGATATTTTTTCTTTCAACATTGGGATATTTATGTGCCAGTTAACTAAAGACTACCGTATGCTTTCACTCCCATGTTTGTAAAAAATAAAGTTATACATTCCTACCCTACAAGACAGGAAAATTCATTTCACTTTTCTCCCGTAAGAACTGCATTTGCTCTTAAAACAATAGTACATACAGGTCCGACATTCTGGAATAGCCTTGACTCTAACATCACTGAATCGTTGTCACTGAATTGTTTTAAACGTAAACTAAAAAAAAATTCCTTGTGCAGGCTTATGTCTAATCAACAACATGCAATTTTATTCGAACTCCCTCTTCTTTATCAGATTCGTCGTTTATTAGGTTTCCAGGTTTGCTTTTCGTTCTTTGTACTGAGTCCTTTATGTCAAGGCTATTCCTGAATTAATGAATCATTATGTGTCATGTGCATTTTGACGCATTTTTACAGTCATGACAGTTACATAACTATGTTGCTCGGGTAACAAGGAATCTTGTAAGCGCAATTAAAGATATACAGGTGGCTATACTTAGTATTTCGCTATGCTCTCGTATATTTTATTTCTTTCTCTTTCTCTTTTTGCTCTCTTTTCTTTTATACGTCCCGTTCCTTCCTTTCATAGTTTTCGTTACTAGGTAGTTTAAGAAGACCAACATTTTATCTATAAAGGGACCTATACATTACAAGCTTTGCTTTTTAGTAGGTCCCCACATTTCATGTTTGTCAAATTGTCTTCTCTTGTATTCTTTGTAATTACGACGCTATGTTCAGTCTTATGTCAAATCGATTGTGTCATGTTATTTGTGTTTTGAGATGTGGAACAATAAATTAAAATCAAATCAAATTTGATTGTCTATTCTAGCCTATGTCATTGATAACATCATGACGTAAATACCAAGTATTAATTTGTCAATTTGAGCTTTGATACGTCACACATTTCTGTGTTCAAAGTTCTTGATGGCTCAAAAAGCTAGTCGGCGTTGTTTTTCAATGTTCCACGTTTCAATTATTTCAGTTATTCTGAAGCACACGAACATTCGTGTTCTTATTTTGTTCCATTTGTGTTTCAGACCTTGTGCTTCATAGCAATTGGTGTCGGAGCGTTCCTGTTTCTGCTTGGTGAGTTCAGTTCCGTTGTGCTCTTTGCATAAAAAAAAAACAAACAAATACGATATTACACAGCTACATGCGACACAATAGCGTTGATGCAACTTTGTTTGTTGTTGCGCATTCAGGTACTGATACAGCGTAATATGCAAGTTCGAACTGCACATTTTTTCCACACTGTGGTTTACGGTATGTATGTCCGTATACACAGTACTATTAAGTTTTGTTCGTGGATTCACGGGTGTATAGAAACTAGATTTTGAGGCAAGTCCACGTTTTCCTTTTCTCGAAAGCAAAATGCCTGTGAATCAATATGAGAAAACATTCGGCGGCCCCTGATTTTGCATTTTACTGGTGTACCGTAAGTAATCTGCGTTACACAACTGCCATTCTAATCGAATAGTTTTAATAAACTGGTCGCGCATGGTAGGCTACTAGAAGGCAGCTTCAATTTTTAGGGGACAACAAATGTAAATCATTATCCACTGCACGAAATTGCAACATGCATAAAAAACAAGGTTTTACTCTATTCAAATGGGGCCTTACATAGTCGTTCTATAGAACTGCATAGAAAATTCTTGATTTGTCAAAACGAACCTATCTTTTTTATTATTTTAAATAGTTTACTCCCCCTAGCTACGCCTTCATGAAGATAGGCTGATTACACGTGTATATTAGGAACAGCCTTGGAATCTATAAATCTTTAGATCTTAACTCTCTCGCTTGCTAGCCCAAGGTCACCAAAGTAGAAAGGAACGCTATACTCTGTATGACCAGTAGATGGCGACATACACACAGTTTCGCCTTGAGCTCATTGCTTCATGTCCATCACGTAATGGCTCGGTCACAAATACTGCTACGAACGCCGTACGAACGATTTTTAGACAATTTCGTAAGATCTTCTTAAGAAGGCCGTACGAAACCAGCGTTCGTAGACCGTTTGTAGACCGTCCGTAAGTTCGTAGCCTGGTCGATGGTCTTGTCCAAGATTTTCTTTTTTTTTTTTTACTTCGTACGAAACCCTCTCTTCGTCAGGCGGCCGTACGAACGTCGTACGAACATCATAAAAACTACGCAAGACTTTGTAGGGTCGAGAGACAATTCTAGAAGCCTTCAATTCTTACGATGATTTTAAGAACGCCCTATAAGTCGTTCATAGGGGGCTCTTGGGGGGCTCTTACGTCTTTTGTACGAATGCCCTACGAGCGGAGATTCGTACGGCGTTCTTACGAACAACTCTTCGAATTTGTAAGACGTTCGTAACGGACTCGTAAGGCGTAGGTACACAATTTGTGCAACTGCTACGCTTTATAGGGGGTTTAGAACCAAACGCGTGAAGTTCAAATCCTCACTCTGTTATAGGTGTTCGATCAGAAAGCATCTGTCTCCTCTGAACTAAAGCAACAACTACAACCACTCGATCTTCTTCTTCCTTCTCCTCCTCTACTTGCACTGATGCAGCTGCAGTTGTAGTCTCCTTGGCACTCTACTGCCATCTTGAAGTATAAAGCTTTCAACTGTTACAGAATTTTCGACAGGACACGACAGTGTCTTTTTAACGACCCGACAAAATATACAATAAAAAAAATCGTAAAATCTTCTTACGAATAACTTGAGAGTGCCGTGAGTTGCACGTACGGCCATCTTACGACAAAAGGAAATCGTAAGATGGCCGTAAGTCTGATGAAAGAATAACTCAAGGCATTCTTACGAAAGAGGTACGAATTCTAGGGCCATTGCATTTCGTTTCTCGAGAAGGTCTTAAGTCGTTCTTGCGAATCGAAAACAGCGTTCGTACGAAATTTGTAAGAAGGCCGTAAGAATCTGTACCCCATCCACGAATCTCTACGAACTCCAGAATTCGTACGAACAGTGACATTCGTACGAACGCATCGTTCATACGAACCTTTGTGACCGTAGCTTATGGTATGAAATACATTCTCCTTAGAGGTGAGACCTGTGTTAAACCGTGGTGAACATTTGTAAAACACGCTGAATATTGATAGCGTTTGATGTTTGAAATGTCAAGCTTCATCACATACATCAGCGCTTTGTTTGCTCCTTTTCTCTTGCTCAAACCCAAAAAGATATTTTACTGTGGTATAGACTCAAATGGAAAGTCAAACGCTTTCGACGTCTGTAGTACAAAGGGTTATTATAGTCATCTATATTACCATACTCTAGGACAAAGGTTACTTCTACAACTTGACAGCTTGCATGAGGCTTATCCGACATAGTTATTTAAAGGGATGATATCGTTCTGGTTGAGATGGGGATTCGGGTTTCAATTTTTGTAAGATAATTCGAAACTTTTTATATAAAATATCAAAAAGCAATTCTAAGAGGAATTCAAAGTTTATTGGATGGAAATCGGCTTTGAAATGGCAGAGATATCCAGAAACAAAAAGATCCTAATAAAAGGTGGGCCCCACCTTTTATAAGGACCGCTCTGTTTTACTTTTTTTATATCTCAGCCATTTTAAACGGATTTTCATCAAATAAACTTTAATTTTCTGTTGGAATTGTTTGCTCTTTGATAGATCACAAATGGTTCCTAATCAACTCGCAAAAGGTAAAACCGTAATTCCCCATTGCAACCAAAACTATACTATCCCTTTAAAGTTCTTATTTAGATTTTGTGATTTTGGGAGTTTGCGGTTAACTGACATCACACATGCAAATCAGATTACTTTGACTATAATTATACATTATCTAACCAAAGTATATGTAGTAAATTTGGTGAGGGGAACTACCTAAGTAAGCTCATAAATTTTCCCCAAATTATGATAAAAGGTGTTTTTTTGCCATTATTAGAGCAAACGTGACAGCTTTCGATGCGCGCGAGGGGTTTGTAATCCGTCAGCATGGTACTCATGTAGTTTAAGTGTTAAAAATAAGAGAAAAGATTAAATTTGATATCCATCGTTGATCACTCGTATAGCGTCGAACAAACAGAGGTTTTACTATTATTTAAGAAAGAAACTTTATTCCATAATATCGTAAGTGAACTGCTGTTTTGTGTTCTACGCAGGTTTCATTGGCTGCTGTGGCGCTGCAAACCACAACGGATGTCTTCTCAAAACTGTAAGTAGTCTAAATTTGCATGCTTCTGAAGGTTGAGACATCAATTACTCTGTTTTGCTTGTTCAATATGCGACTATGAGGGAAGAAGAATGAATATAAAGGGGAAGGGGCATCTTTAGTCAATTTTTTTTTTTGTGGGGGGGGGGGGGAGGGGTTAAGACAGTTAGGTTTTGGACAGGACATCACGTAACTAATTATCCATGAAACACAAAAAAGTCACTTTCACCAAAATTTGAGATTCAAGATCTTCACACCAGGGACCATATGTAAAATATACATTAAATGCACTATATGAATACCTTATGATTAGATATTTCTGTTCTTTTTCTCTTTTTCTCCCCTGATCACACAGTATGTGTTCATCTTGATTGTTTTCGTGCTCGCTGAGATCGGCATTGGAGTATACATCGGCCTTGGGTTCGGCGTGTCGCAGGTAACAAGAGAAGCCGTTACTTCTTTAGTTAACTACCTCATTAAGTAGATCTATACTGTATTGTCTCACTCGGGCTGAAATGGAAAATGTAGAGGTGGCATTAATTATTTGCGCTAATCATTAGTCTTAAATACTTCAGTTTTTAACTACTTGTTTACGGTTTGTTGTTGTTGTTTTTGTTTGTGTGTTCACTTTTTTTAAATCAGCCATTAACCAGCGGTTCAAGTAACTATTTTGTGCTTCCAGGTTTTCGTAGGCTTTTCGTTTGCCTCAAATGGAACATGGAGATGGTAGTTTGAGTCGTTCATACTGGCTGTTGGTCTCAGCTTGTGAACGCTTTTGTTTTTGTTTTCTTTATTAAAGTCAGCCACAAGCCAGTGGTTCAAGTTGCTACTTTGTGTTTCCAGATTTTCGTTAGCTTAACAAATATATACCTGGCAATCTGATTATTTGTTTATGAATTTATAAATCTGTTCAGTGATGATTTTAGTGTTACAATTTAGTCTTCACAATAAGATTTACATAATAAAAGAAAGATATTATTAACGTAGAGGCATGAATATGACTTTTTTCATCAATAACTGTCACCCTGTATAAAATTGTATTTGCAAGATCGCAGCTGCTCACCTACATTTTTAAGAAACATGTCGGAAAAGGAGCCAATAGGATTCAATCTTGCAAATGCATTTTTAGAGAGAGTGACAATTGTAGAAAAAAAAATCTGTCATAGCAGAAGATTTAGATATTTTAACGTCACATTCAGTGACCTGATGTAACCCTATATTCGGCAGTGTGCAGACTTTTCGTTAAGCCATGTGAATTGCTTCATTAATTGTTTCTACTTTGTTAAATTTCGATATGCCATGTAATGCTCGAAGTTTGAAACATAAGTTTAAACATCTATTTTCATGAAACATACTTCTATTACAGCCATTATATGTCTTAAGTGTATTTTTGTTTGCAAAGCCATCAAGCATTATCATTCCATTTGTTTTACAGTTGGAGGCAATCTGGAAAAATTTGGATGATTCAAGCCAAGGCGTCATCCAAGACGCGGTAATTATGACATCATATTACTAGGTGTTACAAAAAAATCCCACTTTATATCCTTAATACGGTGTAGTTCAAAAGCTATACATCAGATAACACCGACTTTCATATGAGTAATAACTGAATAGTGTACAATGTCGTTGAAGGTAATTTAAAGATGAAAGCATAATCTAATTTCACTTAATTCAAGCTTCATATTTAACCCTAACTAGGCCGGGGCCTCCGAGGCCACCCCCCCCCCCCGTCGACGTTTCGCGCGATGTATCGCTATCGCGAAAAGCTATCGCCGCGACGTTTCATGACTTTTTTTCTTCCGAGTCTCCCGCATCTTTTGACATCAAATTTGCGGTGCCCGGGCGCGCGGTTCCGAAGTTGCGCATAAATATGTACGTGCATGTCCGACCCAAAATTGCTCAAAAACGTGAATTCGTGTACAATTTCAATGCAAACTGTGTTTACAGGCAAATTTCATAAAAGCATGATTATTTTGGGCTTTTTAAAATTAAAATCAATTAATAACAAATTTTCTTGCTCGGAACAATGTCGCAGAAAAATTTCATCGAAAAACAATGAAAAACATAAAGTTGAAAAAACAGAAATATATAAGAAATTCAGAAAACAATAAAATACTTCAGAAATTTTTTCTGATTACACAATTTTTTCTCTTACATTTGCTTAGGACACTAAAAAGAATATTTACACATAAATGTGCCTGTTTTGAGCTTTATTTAATTAATTATTACAAATTGTCTAATTTCATGCATCATTATGCATAGATTAGCATAATTTAGCATAATTTAGCATAAATGGTTATTTTTAAAAGAATTAACTTCATGGTACTTTAGATTACGTCATCGGCAATGTGTGTGCCCATTTTCGTCGCGATCGCGCTGTCGACGGCCGAGATCTGGAGGGGGGGGGGGGGGGGGGGGGGGGGCTGGGACCCCCCGGCTCTATCATCTACCTAAATAGCCCGGCCTAGTTAGGGTTAAGTTAGGGTTCAGATTTTACTCTATTTTCAACCCTCTGTACAAAACTTTTAACCTTTAACTGACAGGGGTCAAGTACATTGTATTGGTGTGTATGGGAGTGTGTGGTTAACGCAGACAATGGTCCTGAACAATGGCCAGGGTTTGAATGATCTATTACATATCCGTGAGAAACTCCAATATCACAGCTAGTCTCAATTCATCTAATCATCTATTCATGAAATGTAGTGTATGCAAGAACATGAAAACATTTGCTTACTTTTTTCATGTGCATGCATTTTGCCCCTGATCATGAATTCAGAATAGCAGTGCCCGGGGCAGACCATCATGAATTATGAACAAAGCATTCATGTGCCTTGGAGCAAGAGACCAGAAGCCTAGTCAGTACAGAGCTCTGAAAAAGGTGGTTTTCATGATATTCATGTCTATTGTTCAGAGTCATTGTAAGCACACACTCATACACACATCATTGGTTATTAAGGATCAAAAGTGAGAAATGTTTTTGTAACATCTAGTATTTCTCAGTGACGCGAACAAACTGAACGTTATCATGACAAGTTATTGTAAGCACACGGCTAAGGAGCCTATGTGTTCTGCCGAATTGAATTAAATTATTGTCTTATAAATAAAGCGAATGAAATTACAACTCGCCGGAACTAGCCTTTCCACGAGAGATAATTTTATCTTTACGGTGATTCAAGTGTATGAAAGGTGGCGCCTGTAATAATTACTTGGTCCATGTGAAGAAGGCCCGTTTATTTGGACACTTTCATTGACAGATCTCAGCCATTCAGTGAGGCGTTTATTGTTCCTTCATGTGACACTCAAACTTGAAAAAAGTGCAATTTGTCATTGGTGGTTTTAAAGTTCATGTGTTCAACCATGCGTGACATTTGTCAACATAATTCATTCATTCATTCATTCATTCATTCATTCATTTATTTCCATATCAAAACATAACATTTACAAATATCAAAACACAATTGCCTTGGTAAATTTATACATTTTGAATGGAGGGATCATAGAAAGCACACACGAGGCTTATTGGAAATGTTCCCCTACAAACAATTATAAATACATTTCAACTAAACAATCATCATACAAATTCAATTGATAAAACAAAGGTCAAAGATACAATGAAAAGAGAAGAAAAGAGGCAGAGGTGGAAACAATGCATACTTATACTTACAGTTTCAGATACATTTCATCAAAAATATATTTTTTTATAAAGCCTTTTAAATTGACGTAAGGTCTTACTACTCTTGACTGTTGGAGGAAGAGTATTCCAAAGAATGGGGCCATGGTAAAAAATGGAGGATTGAGATTTTGAAATCCGGTTTAATGGTGTGTGAATGTTTTGGGCATTCCTTGTATTATAATTGTGTATAGAACAATTCAAAGTGAAATGGTTGTGAATGATTGTGAAATACTTCAGAAAGAATATTGTTGAAAACTTTAAACATAAAAATCATACTTTCCAAAGAAATAAATTCTTGAACAGGTGGAATTTTCATCTTAAGAAATAATAGCTTACTAGGAGCTGAATATGAAGAGTTGGTTATCAAACGAATACTGCGTTTCTGTAATTTATGAATACGATCAGTATTTTTCTTTGTAGTAAAACCCCAAACAATACTACAATATTTTATGTGAACTGAAACAGACGAATAATACAGCATCTTTAAAATATTCTGTGGAAGAAATTGCAATTTGTACAGAACACCAATACTTTTCGATATTGTTGAACATATATGATTCACATGAGAATTCCAGGACAATTTATCATCAATAAAAACACCCCAAAATTTCATATCATATACTCGTTTAATTTCCTCATCTCTATTCATCAATTTCAAATTACCGTCAATTTTAGTTCTTGTTCCAAATGATAATAATTGGTTTTATCAACATTCAAAATCAATTTGTTTACCGACAACCAATTTCTTATACAATCAAGTTGAACATTCATATTATAAAATGTCTTTGGGTCTGTGCCTTTACAAAATACACTTGTGTCATCTGCAAATAATATATAATCTACATCATATGTTGAATGCGGCAAATCATTCATATACAATAAAAAAAGAAGAGGCCCAAGAATAGACCCTTGCGGTACTCCACATTTTATTTCTCTAAGTTTAGATGGGACACCATTAATATTTGTTTAATTGTTTGCGATTTAAGAAATAACTTGTAAAAAATTTTAATGGAGTGCCCCTCACACCATAATAACATAATTTTTGTAACAAAATGAAATGGTCTATAACATCAAATGCTTTGGTTAAATCAATAAATGCAGTTAACGCATATTCTTTATCATCTATAGCCTGATTTATCTTATTAATCAGTTGTAATATTGCCGTTTCTGTTGAATATCTCTGCCTAAAACCATATTGATTACTTATAAGTATATTATGTTTATTAAAAAATCTTTTAACCTATTATAAATACATTTTTCTAATATTTTCGAAAATGTAGGCAATACTGATATTGGACGATAATTATTCACATCAGTTAATTTTCCTTTTTTATGTTTTGGTGTGACTCGTGTAGTTTTTATTTTTTTTCAGGGAAAGTACCAGTAGGCAAACATTCATTAAAATAATACATAATGGAACACAAATCAATGAAATAACACATTTTACCACCTTGATATCAATATCATCAATACCAGAGCTGATGTTGTTCTTCATATTTTTAACTACAGTTATTATTTCATCATTTGTTATTGGCTTAAAAAAAGAGTATTACTATTTGGCGTTTTCAAATAATCTTGAAAGGGCTTATTCTCATTTACATCATTTTGAACCAAATATTAATAAAATATTCATTGAATGTGTTCACAATATCTTGACTGTTGGTAACTTTTTTATTACCGAAATGGAGAGACTCAATAACTGTATTTTTCTGACTTTTAGACAAAATGTTATTAATCAATTTCCAATTACTTTTCATATTACCTTTTACTTTATCAAATTTCCTATTAAAATAATCTCTTTTAGCTTGTTGTATCTTCATAGTTACATAATTACGACATTTTCTATACATTTCCTTTCGATACAAAGTGAGTTTCAAAATCAGTTCTTCC
>NW_027271068.1:0-50000 GCF_040938485.1 Diadema antillarum | reverse complement strand
GTTACTTGTGTCATTCTCAACCTTTCCTGCAAGTTTAATCCCAATCCGTTGTCTACTTTTTGATTTATTTTGCGTACAGACAAACAAATGAACGAACGAACAAATGAACGAACGAACAAACAAACCAATGGTAACGAAAACATAACCTCCTCCCTTGGCGGAGGTAACAAGTATTTCAATACCTCCCTGAATATTCAGTTTCATTTCCCTGCTAGCTCAGTACAGCATGAAATTTGTGAATATTTTCTCCTTGCAAAATATTCCACACTTACATCAGGGAAGTTTTTACTAGTTTGTACACGTTGTCAAAGAGAACTATAACAACTATCAACAAACCAAAAACTAATGAAGAATCAGCAACAACGACGAAAAGGAGTATATAAGAAGAAGCTGTAAAAGATAATACTTCATCCAAGAGTATACAAGACAGCTTGTACTTTAAAACGTGACATTGGTGTAGAACAGTCCTAATAGTCATGCTTTAGGGTCAGATTACCTGCTTTAAACACTGTTAAGGTTTACTACAAAACATTCTGACACCTCACACAAAGGCAATTGCAACTGACAGGAAAAAGAACCCGAGATATGAATGAAACTAATTTAACTAAATGGCAGACGGTATAAAAGATATGAAACCATATCGATCACTTGTAAGTGACAGTAAAAACCCTAAAGTAATGTGATTAGGTGTAATCTATCAGGCTATTGGGCTGTGAATGTCTTGCTCACAAGTGCCGAGTGAAACCCGAGGAGCACTGGCCACATGGTAACATGAGTTCGACTCTCTGGTACCGGTGAAAGTCAAATATATACATAAAGAGCGACGTTCTCCTTCTGTATTGCATGCTCTCATACAATAATTAACCCTTTGCTTAGCTTAACTAGCCATGTTTTTCACCAGTATCTAATAATCCCATTAACTCATTGAGGACGGACTGATTTTGCTACAACTAGCATTTCCCATAGACACCTGCCCGAGTATACTCGGGACTCGTCCTCAACAGGTTAAAAACCTGACCTAGTTGTGAAATAAACAGCAAGCCCACTCAGGTACAGCAAATTGACTGAGAACTAAAATTTAACCGGAAGACCACAAAGATAAGATATGGATTAGGGGATTATCTAATCTCTATGTATTAGTAATTAGTGTCCAGATATCTGTCAATCTGTGCAGAAAGCATTCCAGCGTGCATGTAAATCGGCACACAGAGCACAGTTAGGATAAACCCATCAAAGTTCTGAAAGAAAAGTTCGTGCATTGTTCCATGTTATAATCTGCTTTGACAGGGTGTGGTTTATGAACTCCAAACATGCGTCTCAATACGTCTTTGTTCGAAAATCCTCATTTAAACAATTTGGGTATCCTGCAATGCCCTCAAGATATATACAGAAAGTTCAGAAGTTTAAATCACACCAAAAAAATCAAATTTAAAGGGTGTGTACAGTTCTGGTTGAGGTGAGGATTTAGCTTTTAATGTTTTGCAAGGTATTCAGAAACCACTCTATAATATGTCAAAGAGCATGCAATTCTAAGGGGTATCAAAAGTTTATTTGATGAAAATCCGTTTGGAAATGGCTGAGATATCCAAAAACAAGGTGAAACAAAGAGATCATAATGAAAGGCGTGGCCTGTCGCCTTTTATTATTATCACTTTTTTGGATATCTCAGCCATTTGAAAACCAATTTTCATCAAATAATGTAGTATCCTTCTTAAAATCACATGCTCTTTCATATTTCAGAACAGGTTTCTCATTATCTCACTTAGGAATGTTCAAAACATGAATCCCCACCTCATCCAGTACTGTACAATCCCTTTAAATCAGATTTGAATGAAAGGAGAATCTGAGGACACCCTTCTGTATTTTTTAGGATCATTTCCCTGGTCTTTTCTGCTGCTCTTATTTTACACAACATGGCAAACATCACCATCAGAAACCAAAGAAATAAAGCTATATAATATCAAGAAGTTCCAAAGAAACAGGAAATATTTTGAATATGAAATGATATTTACATAAGGTTGTAAAGTTCTAATCTTCCTGAGCTTTCTCAGCCAGCTCATAATGGCCAGATCAACTAAAAACCCTGTGCACTGTGAAATCCACTAAAACCCCCATGCACTGTGAAATCCAATGGGAATATTTCTCAAAAGATGCAAACTATAAATACCGTCGGTTGATCGGACGAGGCCGTCTGACGTTACGTCGATTCCTGTCGTATCTCGGCCCTGTTTCAGCTCACTCTCCGTCGACACGAGCGCCTCTCTCACACTCGTTGCTAGGAGCTGAGAGGAAGAGGGAGGTTGGGAGTAAAAACAAATGTTGTTGCTGTCATCTCTAATCTTGATTTTATCACACTTGTATCAATGACTTTGCACTTACTCCTCCTGATATGGGCATATGCGTATATTACTCACAGGTATACTTATGTGCAACGTTCAGGCTGATAAAAGTATTTTTAGTTTGTAAGCTCTATCAGCTGAAATAATATTATTGAAGGTAACTTGTTTCATGCTATCGTATAACTCTTAATCCACGTAGAATATATATACAAATATAAATTATTCCATGCATACTTGAACATAATCATACAACTCCGCTCATTGCATCAACATCTCCAATTCATTGTTTGTGTGGCAATTTGTTTGAAAGATATCTTCAACAAAGGGAGTGTACAATTTCAAAGAAAGTGTTCCTTTGGAATCATTAAAATCATCCCAAACATTGAAATGACATCACAGACAATTGCACAAAAAGGCCACTGCATGTACTATGAGCTGCCTTGTTTTCAAGGCACACTAAAAGAACATAGCAGTTCTAATGCCTTCTCGTTGTTGTGAACTAATATGTAACTCTTTGCTCTTCAAACGTATTCAAATTCTTTATCTATCATTTTTCATTTCATTGATTTATTTTCTTTTTACCTTTTGTCATTCATTCATTTAAAGATGCATTGTCTATTCAAATCTCAATAATTTTCCATGTGCCCTATGATGGCTTTCAAAACTCTCTGAAAATGGTCAAACTGACCCAGCCAAAACAATGAGATAATGATATCATAAACAATTGTACAAAATGGCACTGTAATAGAATGTGAGCATGCTCCATGTCATAAATTCACTTTGAGAGTTTTACTACAAATGCAGCAGGTGGTTGTTATTACCTTCTTCCGCTGCAAGTCATGTAATTCTTTGCTGTGTCTTTTACACTCCTCCTGTATCTGTATATAGGCTCGGTGTTGGTCTGTTAACTAAAAAATTATTTTTCAAACAAGAATCGCAGAAAACAGAAGAGAAAAGGTTCATAATTGGTAAAACCATTCTTACAAGCAATCCACTTTAATATACAATCAACAAAATTTTGCAACAATAAAGAAATAATGTCACCTTATACATACTTACATGTACAATGTAAACATGAATATATGCATTTCCTAACAAAACACAAAGTTTTCAAACCTTTTACAACTACAGCAGTCCTTTGAATTTTCCTACAAGATTTATTTATCTTGTAGACTACAAACTGCATGAAAGCAAAAGAGCAGCAATTCTCAGCAACCTATGCAAATGTAGTGGATGAAGTTCTTTATGCAATGATATTGAAAAAAGAATGTTAATGATAATAATTTAAAAAAAAAATCATTTTCTAGGAGCCGTTGTGGAAAAGAGAAATTTGTTTCCAATGCACTAATAGTCTGTCATACTACTAAAACAAAGGTGTAATTGCATACTAAAATAACAGATGAAATGACTTCAAAATTCCCTTTAACTGAGTGCATTTTGTTGGTATGGGCGAAAATCTCAAGCCCCCCCCCCCCCCCCCCCCCCCCCCCATACTATGAGGCTATCATCGATAATACTCTTTGATGCAGGGAAGTGAGGACACCATGGTCTTACCTGGTTTCTCTCAGGCAGGGTAGTGACGCTAAGGATGAGGTGAACCTCCTCCATTACAAACAATGCCTTATTGATGTAGTCTGCAACCCTGTCCCTCACCTTCCGAGCCCTGTACACATACACAACAAAAAAGATAGAAACAAACATAAAATGAGATGAAAATACATTACACCTAAATTGAGGAAGATTATCTCCAGCCAGGCAGAAGGTTCCTAGCATAAAATTTCAACCCCCAATATAAAATTTTTGTTTGGGACATAATTCAACAGAGTTTACTAGGCCCTATATACTTCATGATCCACACAGCACTAAATGAATTCCTTACAAATTGATAAAACAATATGATTTGTTTAACATATCCCTTTATTGAATTGCTCTTTTGTTGGATGGAAATACATAATGACCGAATCTAAATTGAATTGAAAACTCTTCCATATGATGTAACCATCATTTTTGTGTGTGAATGTGAGTGTGTATGTAAATTTTTGAGCCACAAGCCTTGGGGCCCTGCTGCTGGGCAGGAGATGACATACCCACATTTTAAAAGGATTTGACCATTCTTCACTTACTTCTGTGTCCTACCTTTCAAAACACTTTGAAAAATAATACACGTGAGTGGAAATTACAACAAAAATTGCTATTACTATGGCAGCAGACAAGGGCAAGAACTTATCACCTGTGAGTGTGAAGATGTTAAGTTAGTTGCCTTGGGTACAACAATCACAGCATTGGCTTTCTGAAAATATTAAAAAATAATAAAAAATAAAAAATGAGGGTATGTACTGGTTTACAGGAAGTTTTGTGACAGGTTTTTGCTCAGCGCAAACTGTTCTTATTGTAGATAGATTCATGTGACCTGATTTTGGTAAATTTAAACTCTTCGTTTTCTAAATTTTCCCATTATATATATTCTGTCTCATCATATAAGTGACTTACAACTGCAGAACTAATACAAGAACAGACCATCAGAGTGGGTTCAAAAGAAAATTGGCTCTGAAATTTAGGCACTGTGTAACATGCACAGAAATAAGGCACACACAATAGTTGAATTTTTCTTTTTTTGCAAAAAAATGGGAACAATGTTGCATAAAATTGATTACTCTTATTACTTATCTACAGAGTTTTGCTTTCTTGTTGCTTCAAGAAACTAAAATCATGAAAGTTACATCTATTCACACATACATTCTTTTAAATTTTAGTCAAAGTCTGTCAGATTGTCTTTCCACATGGAATGCAAGAAGTATGTATGTAAGACTGTTCCTCAATGTTCAGACTTTTGATTTAAATCAAAAAGAATCATGCATCACAAAAATAGAATATGATCTCAAAAAGTTTTGACATTCAAAAGACGGAAAAAAAAATCAACTGAATCTCAGTAATTATATCTTTCACCGAAATGGGTATTTTCTTTAAGAAAAAGAAGGACCCTTTTCAATAATGTTTGCTTGTATAAAGCCTTTTTTTTTCATGATGAAAATTGACCCTTTTCAATAATGTTTGCTTGTATAAAGCCTTTTTTTTCATGATGAAAATCAGCAACACGTGGATATTTCTATACATTTGTATACATATTTGCAGATGAAGTCATCTTGAATGGGCAAAAAAAAAGTCCTTTTCAAAAATGTTTGCTTGTATAATACCTTTTTTTTTCATGATTAAATTCAGCCAATGTGGATATTTCTATATATTTGTATACATATTTGCATATGAAGTAATCTTGAATGGGCAAAAAAAGAAAGAAAGAAAGATAAAGAAAACAGAGATAAATATGTTCCCATGAAATCTTTCAGCAATGTTGAACTTTCAGCATATATAGCCACATCCAAAGAGTTGAAAGGAATTTAGGAAAGTATGTCAGTCTAGAACTGAACTGATGTGAGTGATTCTGATGATGATAATAAAGAAGTCCCACCTGATTGCATAATATAACATCAGGATATTATTTTGCATTCTGAGTTCCATTTTCACAGTTTCTACAATGTACAAAGGAACAGATACCCATCAGATAAATGCAGTGCTGGGATTTGAGCTCAAAGGTCTGACATGAATAAAATTGTAGTTTAAATTTGTAATATTTTGATGTCTGTTCTCATATGCAAGAAGAAGCTCTAGGCATGCAAGACAATGTGCCCAAAGAAAACATTGTTGATGTGCATATTTCATTATAACACAAATTAATAAAACAGATAAACAGTGTGCCAAAACTCATGATTTTTGTTCATCATGCTGCAAGAAAGAAGAATAGACCAGTTTACTAGTGTATTCAAATTGATGCATTATAATATTTCCTGTTCAGCTCTAACAGTAAACAAGCTATTTCAACCACATGAAAATATAATTGTAGAATCATTTTCACTTTTGATAATTGGAATGCACATTGAATGCATAAGTTGTGGTTATGTCCAGAGAACTTTGGGCGAGCCATTAGAAGGCTTTTGGATTGTCAGGAAAATGTTTGTTGTAAAGGCATGAAGACACGTTGAATATAATCAATTACTAAACCAGTCTATTCTGTTTAAACAGTGCATCCATTGCATTATACCAGACGTGTATCTCATTAAGCCAAATGAAATTGCACTCCACGTGCTCAACTCCGTAATAATCGATAGATTGAAATGATAAGCATGCTATCTCTTAATTTACAAAAAAATAACAACAACCATAAAAAAGGAGTGACTTGAAAGATTGGATAAATTATCCAAATGATATTACATTCTATTCTTGAAAGAATAAAGTATAGCTTATTACACATTGAAAATGAGTGAAAGTGCTAGGCATACATGTGTTTGTGTTTTTTCTTTGCAAAGCTTGGTGTGTGCTTTGTATCTATACCAATGGCTAATCCAAGACTGAAATTAGGAATATGATAATCATGATGGAAATATCACTTGGAATATCAATTTACTGTGGAAAATTCTTCAAAGAGGGTGCTGCTTTTTGAGGCGGATGAAAAAGGCCAATGGACTAGTGTATGAAAATTTGTGGGTATATTTCCCAAGGAATATGTTTTGTCCAATTCGCATGTTCTCAAAAAAATGTTGTTTTTTTCCCCCTGGAGTCCAGTCTAGGAGTCCAAATTGCAGCATTACTTGTCATTATGTCACGACAAACTGTAAGAAGTTTATTTGATTGTCAGAAATAACCTCTTTTTTAAAGGTTTACACTTACTTTTCATACACTTGTACACTGGTCTTTTTACATCCATATCTTGGTGATTACAAAGGAATCAAGAAAATCAATTTGCAAACATGTTTTTTCAAAAGTGTTGTGTTTTGTAGGAAAAATGATGCTGCTTTTCTTTTTTAATCCAATAACCACATAGAACTTTCCAATGATGATCAAACGGTGTAGCAGGCATTTTTTTTCTTATTCAGCATGATAAAAATCTTCTAGTGTTCTAATACAAAAAAAACCCACAACACACACACACACACATAAAACCCAACAACAAAAACATATCAACCGTACTTTCAACAACCTACCCCACAACTACAGCTAGAAGCCCTGATTCCCGAAAACATGGGTATGTTACAGCTGCAATGAGTTACAATATTTGCTGAGTTTGTCTGTTATCGTTTTGTATTCACATTTTCCCCCTCAGTGGTGTTGTTACATTGATCAGTGAAGATGAGATTTGCAATTGTACACTCAAATCGTCGTGCGCAAGGCAGATTTTCGTTACAGCGCTTCCCTGCGCACGGCAGATTGTTGTAAGGGTGTGGGAGTGCGCTTGGCAGATTGTCATTGGGGTGTGGAAGTGCTCATAGGGTTAACAACATTCTACCATGTGCATTGAGGTGTGTTAAAGTGCCATGCGCACGACGAAATAGTGGTGAAAGAGAACCACAAAAAAAAAAACCTACTGGCTTTTTTTTTTTAATACTTACGAATTGTCTCTACCCTTGCTATGAGACAAAAAGGAAAAAGAGAGGTACACATTGAATGCAACGTTACTCTGGCATGTGGGCAAGTGTATCACTTTAACTAGGGACATTAACGCATACCATGATATATTATCAATCATATCGATGACACATCTCCATACTAAATACAAAATTAAAAGCATTCATATCAAGGAGAGGACTAAAAACCATCCATCCCAATGGCTGCTGCCTTACAAGCCTCCATTTTTCCTTATTGAACTGGTTAAACAATTCAATATTCATATTAAATTGTCTACTGAACAAAAAAGGCAACATTGAAGAAACAACTAAAATTGAATGAAAAATACATTTTTTCTTTTTTTTTATTAACAAGGATTTCTTCTCTTTACAGGGATAAGGATGATGTTGGGGAGGGGTGCATTTTTAATGGTTACTAATAAGGGCCTCTACTTCTAAGAATTTACATCCACTGATGAACCTACACAACGCTAGGATTCTTGGTGCCCTGGATCAAATTACAAGGCTTCCTGTGTGAATATGACACAGTGTGCCAGCGAAAAAAAAAAAGTTTAAAGGATGAGCGCAAACAAAAGAGAAATGCGGCCTGTCATTCATCAAGTCCCGCCGCGGAAGTCGCGGCCATGTTCGGCACGGCTATTAATACACCCTCCGACAGACGATGGAGGAGCCCCACAATATGTTTGGTGTTTTACCATGCAGTAAACCTCTTGACTCTGCAAGCGTACAATGTTACCTAATACAGTCAAATGCATTCATGATTTCTTGTTATTGTCGTTGTTGTTGTGGTTGCAAGTATAATACTGTAAAAATATAAATTTGGGGTGAGTGGAAGTTTCACATTTCACATCACACAAAACTGCACAAAACTAAAAAGCACACATTTTTTTGTTGTTATTTCATATGATACTAATATTTTGATTCTGCAGAATAACACAAAAACCTGCAAAATTCATCTTACTTGGCAGAGCATTCAAATATCCACTCTAATAGCAATCATAATTTGGTTTGTGTATGGTAGGTTTGAAAGCAAAATAGATTTCCCCATGGTCAATCAAGTAATTATCATAGATGGTATATAAATCTGTTGGCATCAGGGGAAAATGTTGGGAGAAATATCACACTTTAAAAAACAACAACCAAAAACAACAATTTATCTGAACAAACAAACAAACAAATAAACAAACAAACAAACAAACAAGAAAAGAAAAATGAAAACATATACATTTTGGTAGGCTTTCTAAACTGGGTCAGTCTATCAGGTTGGGTGAACAGATTGCATAATGTTCATTGGAGGTATCAACTTTAATTGAAATTCATTTCACAATGAAGATCATTTAAAATGTGGTTAAGTTTTGCTCTGTGAATATGACTTTGCACTCTGCTATAATGATGCATATAATTCAAATGATGAATGTTTAAATCAGAAATCTTTCATGGATTTGCTGCACCCTAAATCAACTTCCTTGCCTCCAGTACATGGACATCACATATCACATTGGCAATAAATTCTCCAGTTTGATATTTCAATACCCTTGATGCTTCAGCAGTAAAACTTGGTGGGACACCGTTTCCTTTCTGAAGTCATTAATGGCAGATATTTGGCTTGTTTAAATGAGGCCTGCATTTTGATTTCTAGTATGTCACAAAAGATGAACAAACCCTGTGGACTGACCCAGCTATACAGTGTGAAATTGATAAAACTCTTACAGGCATTTTTAGTATCCTTGGCAAAACCGCCAGCACTTAGGTAATAAGAAGTAGTAAGAGTAATTTTATGGAAATCCCACTCTATCTTTTTTGTAGCCTGGCTGGAAATCATCCTTAATGAACAAGAAAATCACAAATTTCCTTTCTTTCCACCCAGCACAGGTGATTAGCAGACAATTATTCATCTGTGCTGATTAATACTGGCAAGCCTGGCACGGATAGCGAATAGCCTACCCACACTAATCGCCCACGTGTCTGCGAGCACAACGCCGTGAGGATATTTCTTATAAACAGAATACATCACACTGCCAGCCAAAGGCAGTGATCTTCACTGCATAACCACATTTCTTTGTAATAGCAAATAAATTTGTAGAAGCATAAGAAAATAAAACTTCAAACATTTATCATGTTTTGAGACATGTACATCAAATGATTCCCTGTTCAATAACAGAAGTGCAAATGTGCCAAAAACATAAATAGTCCAAACCTGCAAGCATATTTTATTAGCATTGGGCTTGAGCTTAGAATTGAGTATGACCTTCACATTTAAGACAACCCTAATGAAGTTTGTTTGAGGATATATGACAGAAGATATAAGCATGATCTCTATTCACTGACAAACATACCTCCAGGCGGGTCTAGGGCAATTACCCCCTGGGCAATTACCCTGGACCCTTCCCCTGTCCCTAATCCTAATCCTAATCCTGAAACTAATCCTAACCATAACCCAAACTCCTAACACTAAACCCAACCCTAACCCTAATCTTAACTCTAACCTTACCACTAACCAGTATTTAGCCGGGGGGTAATTGCCCTCTGGGGGTAATTGCCCGGATACGCTCCAGGCATCTGTGCCAATTCACAATCAAACCTCTATTTCCATATTTTTTTTCAGTTTACCCCCCCATTTTTTACTTTCCAGGGGATCTTATTCTATATAAGCTTATTGCTCCACACATAGTGGTCTACAATTATAGTGTGTGCTTATCTTGTGTCATGGCATACATGAAAATTCTAAATACATGTGCACTGAACTGAATTTGGGAAAATTTACTACAGGCACATTACATGTTTCCTTTTGGCAAAAGATAAAATATAAATGTGATTCTTACAATATTTTTTGATTTTTTTTAATTCATTTTTGTTTTCTTTTTGTTTTCTTTTCTTCCAGGAGAAAGAGAAGGGGAGGTAAAAGAGGAACAATATATTATACAACTTAGTGGTGTTGCTCCCAACATACCATGGCTTTTCTCCATATCTTATCATTTTTGCCATGCTCTAGAGAGCTGAATTCAGCCATTGATGTCTTTTCTAAATGCTACTCCAGACTTGCTGGCAATAATTCAAAAATTTAGATTAAAAAAAAAGCATGTGACACTTTGTGCACGCACAATCACAGATCCAATGATATATGAGCAGAGAGTGCAATTTCATGTTTGTTTTACAGTGTTGTAGTCCATGGACTAAATTTAAACCATGGATATGACTGAAATGATTTTATTCGATTTACGAAATTTTGGCCATAAATGATGAAAAACCTGGAACACATCCATGCTTCATTTATCTGTCATGAGAGTTTAATGATGTTAGCCCTTGTCAAATAACAATTTGGTTATAACGCTTTTCTCCCCCCTCCCCATAGCCTCACGTACACTCCTAATAACACATTGTGACTCAATATCTGTCTTCGAAAACATCCTGTTTGCTGCGGTTGGTTCTGGGGGCCCGCAGTCCTACCCCTACACGTCAGAGAAATTCTCGTCAAAATATGAATATGTGTTATCTTTGCTTGTGGGCTCATCCATCCTGTCATGTGGAGCAAACTTTCTTCAGTTGGGGAGAAAGTAATGTACAGACCAAAAAACAAAACTGTCCCTTCTTTGCACATCCCACATTATCCATGATTACAGAAAGGCTTATAAATAAATAGACAACTGTGGGGGATCTGGGGAATCCTTTGATCTCTACAGTGTAAGCACTACATTCCCTGCACAGAATTCTTAGAGTATAAAGGGTTCTTATCAAACACCAGGGGCCTGTAGCATGACACTTTTTACCTACGACAAACCGAGGTTGACTTTTAACATAGTTTTTCCTGTGTTAAAGTCAATGGCACCATCATTAGATACAAACCTGAGTTTTCACTTCTTACCAGAGTTTTTCTCAGGTTCTGTGTTTTATGCAACAGGCCCCTGGTTTTTGACAATTCTCAAGCACTGATGGCATACTAGAGCAACTATCATGGTAGATGTTTTACAAGTCCTTTTCAAGTGAAGATTTACTAGAATATTTTAATAAGATGTAAAACTTATGGGGAACTTATGAAGTACCCGAAAACATTTTTATCCCACGCATAACATCTTTCTCATTAAAATACGGTGACACTAATGGCATTCAATCTCATAGAACAGTAGAATCCCTCTTCATCAGAAGATATCAAGTTTATCAAAGGGGAAATTGAATTTCAGTCCTCGCTGAAATTCAATCTCACGGAGGTAATCACTCTCATTTCCAAAACATTATCAATGTCACTCAAAATGCAATAAGCTCACAATGATGGCTTTCAAAGACCATTAATCACAGTTAGATTTGGACAAATCATAGTATTTCTGACAAAAATTACTTTTGACACAATGAATCTTAGTAACAACAAAAATATTTTACGATTGAGAGAAAATGTTTGGATTTTAATTCAAACTATTCAGGGCAACTGCAATTGTTTCACCAAGCACTATTTACTTTCAGACAATATGTTACACAAGTCAAGCACCAGTCCTGCTTTCCTCGGTTATTCAACATGATGATGCATCTTTGTCAATGATATCTGTTTTTTTCTCTTCTTTATGTGTCTCTTTTTTTCTACTTTTTTATTTTATTATGTGCAATTTGTATAATGTAACTCATTGCTGTTTCTGTCAACATCGTAATGATTTTACATAATTTCATTGCCATAATTTTTATGGAAATAAATTCAGATTCATTGTCATCTGAGCAAATGTTAAATGCATGCTGACAACATACAATACACATTCCATGGGCCTGAGATGAGTTGACAAAATGTTCTAATACTCTGAATAGGCATAAAAAAACAACACTGGCACAAAATATGCTATGAAAGGTTCAATTAGACTCTGGACAGTATCATTCTCATATATCCAACAGACGTATCTAAAGGAGATACCTATTCATAAGTTTGTTTCATCTCTGAGAAGCCTCTATCATTAGTGTTGCCAACATCAAGGTTCACTTTATAATCAGCTTTAAGTCCTCTTCTGAAAATATGAGGGAAATCATGGTCTGAAATATATATATCGGTTCACCATTTTCCTAATCTGCTGGTTTTCTGAGTTGTAATAGTCATGTATCAGGTCGCAGTCATCAAAAGGAAGCAATCACTGATAACAATGAATACTCTCATCTTCCTGAATATGGAGAGCGCATTTAGCTTAAAAATAATAAGAAAATGAAGAAAGAATGTCAGCAAGGAAAAAGCTTACCAACAAGACTATCACCTCCAAAGAAAGGACTAGGCAAGCAAAAATTTTTACATGGAGTAATTTTCAGTGCTTGGCCGGGTAAGATGAATTTTGCGTGTTTTTAATTTTGCAGAATTACGACACAAAATAGTATTACATATGACAAGCAAAAATTCATGTGCTTTCATCATCACACTACTTTCATGGTGTGTGAAAAGCGCGAAAATATTCACCCTGCAAAAATTTCCACTTTCAGAGCAAATGCTCTAAACTACTATAGCAACATTAATTACAGTTTTCAATTCACTTTGGAGGTCTAATGTTCAGCAAAGTGCGAAGGGTGAAATATTTACTCACTCAACCAAGTCACTGATGTACTGGCTGCCTCTCTTCTTGGTTAGACTCCCTTTACAGGTGTCTACTCGCTCCTGGCAATCGTCAAGCTGGAAATAAACCAACAAGCAAACAAACAAATTAACAAACATTGCTTATATAGACCGACAATGTGCCTTCTCAATTAATGACCACAGCCCAACCTCCTATGGCATCCACTCCTCTACAAAGACCATCCATTCATTAAGACCCTTAGATAAGAGTTACCTTATGGTTATTTAAGATCACTACAGGTTTATGTTTTTCTTCCAGGACATATCAACATATGACTGAACCTTTTTACAAAGACCAACTGTCCATGATGATTGCTTTCAATTGTGTTTATCCTCCATTGTGGCCTCGAAAACCAGGTTTTATTTTGTAATATTTCACTTTAGGATTTTGCCATCTACAAGCGCTGTCCAGTACAAAACATGCAAGTGGCACGAAGACAGACTAAACAGTGTTTTATCAACGCAGGCAAAATAGAGTTAACAAGAATAGAGAGCTAACAAGATTCTCAATAATTACTTAAACAGTATGCCTGTAAACATTATTTAGAAAATGGCAATATATACAATCCGGTTAAAATAATTCAAGGTCAATATTGAATCAACCTTCTTAATTAGATTAATACTGATTGGAATCTCATAAAACATTACACTCTGCTTGTTTGAATAAATACATGTAGAATTTCAATGAACATGAAAGGTCAATGGAAGTCTGAGCAATTTAAACTGTATCATGTACAACTTGAGATATGCCTGCCAATATTCTTAACATTCAAAGTCCTTGTAAGACTGCCAAATTTTTAATTCATTGATTTGATTTTTCATCAAAACATAATACAATAAAATAATTCATTTCATTTAAATTTCAGTATATATTTCAAATTAAATCATGATTTCATGTTGTGTATGTTTGTCATACGGTTACTTGACTGTGCTACCTTGGTTGTAATGATTTAGTTCTCAATTCTTTGTAAGTTCTAGTTTTGAATATTTTGATTGTAAATCACTTGATATTTTGTTTTTCTTTTGGTATCACCTCTAATGAATTTCTTTGCCATACGACTGGAATCTTTTTACATAGTAGAGAAACATATCCATACAATAGTGTATGTACAGAATACTTGCAAATGCTGTTGTGTATAATGTAAAAATGCAGACACACACACACACACACACGCATACAAATGGTCAAATAGCAATCTGCACAACCATTTATCTGGAACTCAAAAAGCATAATGAATCTCTATAAATGTTAAAATCTTTTCTTCCCCCTTTATCCTCCTTTTCCAGACTACGTCTGTCTTAATTCCTCAGTGTCCACTTCCTTCGCATTAAATCCAAACCACAGCTGCCCTTCACATTCTACTGGCATGACAAATCATTTTTTATGGCTCGCCATTCTCATGAACTCCCCATGATGATATAGCTCATACGTTTGCTGATTGCATTCAGACTCTTTATAGGAAGCTCCAATTTAACGAGTCATACATCCCTGGATGTTGGGTGTCCCCTTGCCTTCCAAAATGTCTGATAACAGTCTCAAAACTGACAAAAAATATCATATTTCTGAGTATCTTGTTTTGGAGGTTTTGCGGTGGTGCAGTGGCAGACTGCATTCAGTCAAAATATTTAGTATCCTTGAGCGTGTCGACGGAGTTTGATGGGAAATTTCAACGAGGATGAAGTTAGCAAGTGATGTATAACCGTATTTACGTGTGCTGCTAGGCAACCGGCCAGCAATTAAGTCCCGTTGATGAAAGACATGTCTACTAGGTTCATCTCTCATTACAGATCACATTGATATTCTCTGCTTTTTTCATATCTTTTTTTTTTTAGCAAACCATACACTTGATATGCTTGAATGTAGCAGGTAGGTTTCACTATTCATACACCTATGAAAACAGACTTCATTATTCAGATGTCTCTTTTGGTACTGTTAATGTTAGTAATACAATCTGTAATGATGTACAGAATAGAATTGTTGCACATGTGAACATTAAAATACAAAATCCATTGAAAGAGCTTGGTAACTGAAGAGCCCCTAGAGCAGTATGATATGATACAAACACTGTGTAAAATATATTTATACTATTGACATAACAATGGCAGAAATAGTAACAGCAATTATTATCTATTCATTTTTTTCTAGCTATCATCATCATCATCATCATCATCTTAACATTTGCAACATTTGTGAAACATGAGTTGCAACCAAGGATATCTATTTCTGTACTCTTCTATGATTGTCAGATCTATATGCACAAGTAGATGAACAAATTACGTAATGTCGTGTGTGTCAGCAAATAAAGCAAAATCACATACTGAAACAAATAGAAATGGGGAAAAAAAAATGAGAACATCTTCTAGATTTTGAGACTGCAACATCCTGCCTTAACCACAAACTTGATTGGTCATTTCCTTGAACAGATAACATAATACATTCTTGGTGTTCATATTTGAGTACTGCAAAACCAAAGGTCAACATTTTAAGGTCTTCTCATTGCTATTACACATCATGCCAGTTGGAAATATGGTAAATATTTCAACTTTTACTGTATAATATATTAGAGGTGGAAGTCTTAAAACCCCAAAATAGCTGTGGTAAAGACAACATACATGAGAAACTGGCTATAAATAGTTTTAAACTGTTGGCAATAAGGTGAACATAATTACTTTTTATTACCGGATGCAATCTGCACTGACCTATGAAATGTGTTTATGTAGAAATAACAGAAAAATGACTCACATTGAATATAAAGTGCAAACTTAAAATGTTTCATGTACTGCAGATTGTTTGCATGAATAGAATTTAAACTGGAAAGGCAGTAGCATCAGTGTAGAAAATATGAAGACGCGATCAACACTCTCTTGTTCATGGCATGTTCAATTCATAAATACTCTGCAGATGATGTAGAGCATTTGCTTGAGTTTTTTTTCTTTTTTTTTCAGAAGGTTTTCAACACTTGAAGCAATTTTTGCAGTGGTTCTGGTACAGACTGCTCTATTGCCTTCTGGCCTGTACAGAGTAATGGTGAATTAATGCCAGCATTCACATAGATATCAGTAACCGCATTTCTGATAAGTCAGAATAAGTCCTCATTGGATTTCCTGTCCCACAAGTGATTGCATGACTGGACGCTGAGGACTTTATACACCGGCAGCTGGCCACAAGTTTGGCAAGCGAAGCATGAGGTAGACTTACTTCAAGGCTGACTTGTATTATTACATTCAATTTCATCACCCATCACATAACAATTTCTGATGGCAAATTCTTGACCAATCACCTGGAAAAACTATTATCACACCACATCAAAATTTTAGTAAAAATATCTTAACTGACTGCATTAGACATACTGTTAATGAAATGTTATGTGTTTTTATTGCCTCAACTCCAACAATCCTCTAAACAGTTTTGTAAGTTTTGGGAGACACAATTTCATTCATTTTTGCACTATATCAGCAAAAGTCTCAATGCTACCCAATGGAAATGGATGCAGTTTGTATCTGTCAGTCTCGGTGGCAAATTCCAGAGAAGCACACTACGTTCCATTGTGAACAGATAGTGCTGTGACCCACTGCTGTGTATAGCACTTCAGGAAATCCTGTTACAGACATACACACAAACACACACATGCACACATACACACATCACACACTTCCTTTACTTTATGGCTGTTCAACACAGTCATATAATTCTGTAGATAATCATGCCAGTACACTCTGAGAACTAATCATCTGTTTGTACATGTATGTTTGTTATTTATTCACTTTGTGTTGCTTTGTCATTGTATGTGTGAGAAATGTAGCAAATGTGGTGTGCAAATTGATATACCCCAACCATTATGTATTCTATAAATGATGGGTGAAGTAAGTCATCTCTCCCCTCCCCCTTCTTATACTCTGCCAATAATACAAGAATGGAAGAACTTGTTATCTATCACAATTAGATATGTGATCTTCTAGTCATTTCCACAGACTACAGATGGGCATAATATATCAATGGTCCTCTTGCACTAATCAACAAGCCTCATGGCTCATTTTTAATGAAACCATTCCATTCAGACTAAAACTTATTGTAAAAAACAAAAAAACAAAAATGCAGGAGAAAATATGATCATCGTCCAGTACTAGTTGTACTTACCTCTACGTATGCATTTCGGAGGTCATTCTGAAGATGCTCGTGTAAAAGCTTCAGGAACTGAATGTTGCAGTTGGCAATGGCCCTTTCCTGTGGGAGAGGTCAGACAAGACAAGAATATCAGAACATTTATTACAATTAATCACCATGTAAATGACATAACAGAAAACACAGAAATCACTGAATATGTGACACAATGGCATACATGATATTTTGTACAAACAGTAATTGTCCATATTTAAATGGTTTTGTTTTTCTCACCTTTAATGCAGTTAATTCCTTTTGCCCAAGACCACTAAAGAATGGAAAATACTATCCAAAGAGGACTAGGGGATTGACCAGATATTAAACGGATTTAATCTTGATGGAATTCAAAGTTTGGCAATCTGAAGTACTTGATTGCTGATGCTCAGTATAAGGTGTCCACAGGTAAAACTATGATGAAATACAGACTTTACGGTGATCATAGGTAGTAAAACACCCTGAGCAGGATCCACTAAGCTCTGTATATCAACCTCAAACTCAATGTCAGATTTCTTCCTCTTCACTTTCCTGTGTACCTACAACAACCTGTTGCACAGCTTCCAAAATTCTCTTCCAAACTGGCTGCAGGCTGCAAGGGTTGAATTCTTAATGAGGTACACATACGTACACCTCGGGTACACGGGAACGCTCCAGCGTGTCCCAAATGTTCGGGGGAGGAGGTTGATAAACTATCGATAAGCTCGACAGGAAGCGAGGACTAGAGTATAACAAATTTGAAGGAAACATGACACACACAATCTCACGCCCAAATGAAAACATATACACTAAAAAAAAATTACAACAACTAACTCCCGGTACCTCTACAGAGCATGCAACAAAGCATGATAAAAGAAAAACAAAACAAGAAAAAACAAAACAAAAGACTGATATACACCAGGTGGGGTTGACGAAGTCTTCAGCAAAAAAAAAAAAAAAAAAAACATTATCAAAACAGAAATTGTGAGTCACAGCATTAAGAATAAGCACTAAAGAAAACAAACTAAATACAAAGAAACACAGAAACACAGAGTACAGCACCCACAATGGTCGCAGCAAGGCCTACACAAAGTTCCGACGATTCTTCTCTATGATATGACATATGGGTAGCGGAGGGGTAATCATGATATTAAGAGATTTGGATATTAAGATCTGAGAACTGCTATTGCATATCCCTGGATTTGTTTTACAGCTACCACAAGACTAATGGATCATTTTACCCTTGTCCCATTTGTCACTACTGCATTACATCATACTGAAAATTATAATACAACTGTCAGAGTTTTCTGTGAACTGTGAACTGTGAACTGTGAACTGTGAACTGTGAACTGTGAACTGTGAACTGCGAACAAGTACTAACTAAAAAGGTTGACCCTGTAAGTGACTGCTTTGAAAAGAAAGAAACAAAGAATCAAACAAGCAAGACTTCATTATATTATTTCATGATACACCAATGAAAGCACAAGTACATTCTGGATGCTTGTTCAGTTGTTGTTGTTGTTGTTTCCCCTTTTTTTTTATGAGGGCTATTATTAACAACCAGTATTCGAGAAGACTTAACATTTTGGCATTTGGCTGAATCATTGGCAAAAGCAGTCTAATGTCTCGTTTCCTCTCTTGTGACATTTGGGCTGTAATACAATATGGGAGGTAAAAGCTCAGTCAGTTCCCTTGTTCCCCTCTCACCCCTACATGAATCTCTTACGCAGTTGATGTGTTCCTTGTTTTTATGAGACAGACTCATAAAGGCAGGAACATGTCATATATTGTCTGGCTCAGACATGAAAATTACATTGTAGTATTACAATATGCTGGTAGACTTTTGGTACATTTTGAATGCTAGTACATTTTGAATGCTGCTTAATGGGGTAAGACCAGGGTAAGATCCACCTTGTACATTAACCATAAGGTTTAACCATAAGGTTTTTACAACCAGTACTCCTGCAAAACAAGTACAACCCAGGATATCAATCTTAAGATCAAAAGATTATGGTGAAGTTGAACTTAGAGTTGAAGCATGAATATCTGACACCACAAGTGCATCAAGTCATGAACATTCAAATGTTATGGTTTATATAACAATAGAGGACTGTAAAAGTGGAAATTTTCACAGTGTGGAAATTTTTGTGTGTTTCGCGCAACCAGAAGCTAGCATGAAAATGAAGGCATGTGAAACTTTCGCATGGTAGGTCTATATGTTCCAGTATTCCATGTCCTAATTCCGTGGAGTTTGAAAACAGGCAAAGTTCTTCTTTTTCAGCCGAGTGCAAAAAATCATCATGCTAAAAATATCCACTTTTAAAACAAGTTTTATACAAATAGCTAGACATTTGAGGTAATTGTACACAATATCATCCTTGTCATCTCACAACTTGGAGTGTACATTATTCCTAATTTTTCACTGCTTTGAGAGTATAAGCAAACTGAAAATTTCATTTACTGAATTCTGACGAGAATAACATTTTGCAGATATTCAAAACTGCTGCCAAAGAAGAATCTTCAATTCTCTTTCAATTTGCCATTGGATCAGAAAGTAGGTCTTTCAACTCACTTAAGACTACTGTAAAAGTGGATATTTTGGCATGACTAATTTTTCACACTTGGCTGGGTAAGATGAGTTTTGCATGTTTTTTAATTCTGCGAAATTATGACATCAACTACTGGATCATATGGCAAATGAAAAGAGTTGCATGCTTTTATTTTTGCTCTATTTTCAGGTTGCGCGAAATGTGCGACAATTTCCACACCTGAAAAATTTCCACTTTTACAGTATATAGTCCCAAGTATACTCAGGTAGGTGTCTAGATGGTGAGTGTGTGTTACAGCAAGATCAGTTTGTCCTCAATGAAATGAAATACTTACATCTGTGAGCTGGTTGCAGATATCTTGTCTCCAGTCCTTCATGGTCTTTTTGATGTCATGTCTTTCATTGGTCATCTTGTCTATAGCCTCATCGAGTTGGGCCAGGACCTGGACCTAATTGAGCAGTTCCAAATTGTGGGGCACAGACGAATAACCACTACTCAGCTAACTTTATACATATGCATTTAAATTGTTTTCAACACAATATTCTGTCAATCAAGTAATGTGAATCTATATTATGTGCAGATCCAAGACAAAGAATGCTACAATAACTATGTATAGCTGTATAAAGAATGCATAGTTTGCTATGCATTAAAGAATTAGGAACAAGCCTTGAGCCTTAGTGAAACATGTTCTGAAAGGATTTATATCTTATTGAACAGAAAAAAAAAATACAAATGCTTTGCACTTATCAAAATTGGTGATTCAGACTTTTTGAAATGGTATACATTGCTGCTTCACACCTTCTACAATAAGGGTTTTTTGTCAAAGAAAATGAATAATAGGACCTTCAAATTATCAATATGAACAATAACAACACTATTATTATCATCATTACTACTACTACAACTGCTACTACTATTATTCTACAATTACCAAATATTACTGCTACTGCTGCTACAACTACTAGTACTACTGATAACAATAATACTACCAATAACAACATTGATAAATCTTATACTTTATACAGTTCTTACTTTTTTGTGTATCAATTTTTCCAAAATTTTCACTGATCTACAATTCTGTCCTTCCAATTTCTGATTGTTCTGTTTTCATACAAAGCAACATGATATTGGGATGGAATTCCCCCTGAATTCTGTAAATTGGCAACACTCTCAGCAGTCAACTCCGCCGCCTCCCCCTACCTGCGTATCGAGGGCGGAGCTAACGTGCTTGCGGTCGCTGGCATGGAGTCGGATGATGGGCAGGACGTAGACATGAAGAAGGAGGAGGACATCTTGGTGCTCGTTGTCGTTGCTGCCGTTCAGGATGGAGCGGGCAATCTCCAACCCCCGCTCCAGGTCCCGACCGGCCGTCATGTTGTCCTTGTACTGATCTATGTATACTGTGTGCAACAAAGACCAAAAAACAGATTCTTCTTTATTGAAATACGACAAACCATACAAAAAGTATCTGTACGACCCGATGAACACACCAACCTTATGCATATTTGGAAAACAAAGTAAAAAAAAAAAGGTGCTCAACTTAATTTTTTTTTTTTTTGCAATTGATTGACAAATTACCCTGCATCGACGTAAATAAGCATGCTTATTTACGTCGATGCAGGGCAATTTGTCAATCAGTTGCAATGAAAGCATCTCAATGGAAGAATTTCATGAATTTGAATTCATATCTTTTATGGACTAAAAATGATTCTGTTGTATATTTCAAGGGAATAAAACATGTGATGAGTTTTATCTTTGCTTCTACATCACATACAAAAGAGTTGTATTCACAAAATAACAAAATTAATAAAGTAGCTACGTTACTTTTTTTTTTGTTTCTACTGATTTGAAATTCTCTGAATGATGCCACCAAGGGCAATGAAACATAAGAGTTGAATCCAGTGAGTGCTGTTTCACTTTATCACAACAATGACAACAGTAAAAACTGAAGGTGATAAAACATCTGATCATGTCAAACAGGATCTGCCTTTCCACTGGGTAAACACCCACTCAAGGTCTACGCAAAACTTGTACAAAGTAAAACCAGACAGTACAGTGCAAGGTTTGTTCACAACAAATAAAGCAATGATAAAATCATGGAACTCTAAAGTTGCAATGCTTTGCAGATACAGTGATGTTTGTCAAAATCATCTAGTATGCAAATAAACATTATGTGATGATGACTTTAAACAATATGTCAATGACATGAGCCATCCCTACATGGCCTCCATCTGGCCTTTCTACATTAGTACAAATCTACTACTATATATATCTTTCATGAATTCAAAATGAAGAAGATAGGCCTATATCTTTTGTTTTTGATCAATGGTTACTGAAGTTACTTAGAAGGATTAAAGTATTTTACTAAATGAGATTCATACAACTGTACATATCATATTGTTACATCAATATCACTGCCTGACACAATACCTGTATGTGGTTGTCACCATAATTACAATAAACATACAACAATTACTTAATCTGGCACTCTCTGAATTTTTGTCAAAGTTTGATGACACTTTTTGATGTACCAGCCAACTTGGGTATGGACGAAACTTTCTATTTATGCCTGTGGCTGCTTCAATAGAAATACACACAAACATCTCATAAGGGGAAGTCCACCCTGAAAGTTAGTTTGCATGAAAACAAAAACACAGAAAAGGAGAGAAACAGTGCAGTGAAAGCTTTAGCAATTCACGCAAACTAATTCTCAGGGCGGATATATCCCCTTTAAGATTCTTACTGACTCACGCTTACAAAAGCACTGCCTCCTCTGTCACGATAGATGATCATCTTACCTCGACTTTAAGGCAAGTAATTAACTAATTCAAAGTTTGGCAGTTTGTCAACAGCTTTGTGTACAAAACCTCCATGAGGAGCATCTATCGCTCTCAGGAAATGGGATGCACATCATTAAACTTTTCTTTAACAACTAAGTCAGTCTTACACACAGGTTTTAATGTTTTGTTTTGGGATATCCCATGGGAAAGATTATAAAAAGAATGAAGTTGCTTTCATAATAATCACATGAGTATGTGTCAGCAGCCTCTACAGTATGTGGTTCTACAACTAACTGATGCATGTAGGTGTTTTTCTTTTCTGATAAACAATGGCAAATCTAACAAATCTAGAGTCATCTGCAATGACATCCATAAATAAAAGCCATTGACTTTCAAACTGGCAATTCTACTGAAGTTTGCAAACTGTGCGTGATGTCCATTATTTCAGAAGGTTTGTTCATTTGAAAATTAAATGAGGTTCATTATCCCAAAACACACAAATTCCTTATACCTACTAGATGTTTGTTAATCTGAAAATTAAGAATATGGGTCGTTTAATCCACACATTTGTGGTATAATTCTGAAGGTTCATTACGTACCGTATTTCGTTTTCATATTAACAAACCTTTGGAACAATGAAACTTTTTTTTTTTCTTTTTCATTTTCGGATTAACACACCTTTGAAATGATGAACCTTATTTCATTTTCAGACTAATGAACCTTATTTTATCATCGGATTAAGAAATATTCGGAATAACAAAACTTCTGAATACTGAACTATAACCGTTTCTTTGAATAGATCAAGTGTTCTCTTTTATACACCAAACTGTAGGCAGACTTTGAGCACATGCCCTATGACGGGAAGGACAAAAGCACCATGGTGCCACTCCTTCAAACAATCGAATTTATCATCAACCACAAGAAATGGTGTTAAGAAGAAAAACATGAAGCCAATGATGGTTTTAAGTGCCACAGGTTCCAAACTGAGAAAATGGTATGATTCATCTGAGGGCTATACAGACACCTGGGTTTGCCTACTCAAATGTGATGAATTGCCTTTCAGAACAATGTGATAATCAGTCTACTTTACACTGTATCCTGGCCATTCTAAAATTAGAAGTTTTCAGAAACAACGGCTATGGTGATTGACTGCCCAAACTTTCCATCCTTGGGAAGGCACTTCAAATGCGTTCAACTGGATGTGAACCAGCTTTGGTATGTTTGCTTATCAGCAGTAACAGTCCTATCACGACAGTCTTTATCATAATTTCATTGTCATTAATTATGGAAATTCAAACATATCTAATCATGATAATTCTATATTTTCACAGTTATGATTAATTAGAAAGCAGTCTCTCCATGATAAACATTTTGATTTTATGAATTTTATCAGTTTCACCTTATGTACAATAAATTGTAAGTTTGTGATTGCAAGATTTTGAAATTATATATCATTTTGGTATGTTTATATCGATGTATCAAGTCTCAATATTTAGATGAAAATTTTGTGAGCAATTCAGCCATTGCTACCTGCCACAATTGTAGTTAGTCAAAAATATTGATAAAGTCATCATACTCAATTCAACGTATATATTAAAGCTACATTGTACCTGTGATCACTTAACCTATTGAAGACTGTAGTACTGAGTATACCTCGACAGGTGTAATGGGAAATGTGTGTTATAGCAAAATCCACTCATTCTCAAAGCGTTTATCAAACCCTTTACTTTTGCAGCATAATGCAGTCCTTTTGTTATAAATCTGTTGAAAAATTGTTTTATTTTTGGGTTGTCTTTTTCACACTAATCCCCTGTGCAGATAATTGCATTATCCAGACAGGACTTCGATGTAAAACAGCTTTTAGCTGGTTGTTTTTATCCTGTATAAATATGTTCAAATAAATGAATAAATAAATAAATAAATGAATAAATAAATATATAAATAAATGAATGAATAAATAAATAAATAAATAAATAAATAAATAAATGAATAAATAAATAAATAAATAAATGAATGAATGAATGAATGAATGAATGAATGAATGAATAAAATAAATAAATAAATAAATAAATAATAAATAAATAAATGAATAAATAAACAAACAAATAAATGAATAAATAATGCATTACAGAGATGGCCTTGAAACTGCAGGGAATCAGATCCTATGCAAACAAAGAAGGAAAGTCATATCTAGAGTCTACTTCACATAGCAGACAATCTCAAACATAAGGAGGCAAAGTAACAGTGGCTGACATTACCAATATCAAGACACCTGCCAGTAATTAGCTCTAATTACACCGGAATATAGCCATCCTCCCCTTTTAGTTTCCCAATTTAGTGACCGATGCTGGACATGCCTTGGCAATGTGACAGCTTCAAATGAACCAACCTGGAATCTCAAACTGACCATTCCTCCCTCTTTTCTGTTTAACCCATTGAAGACGAGTCCTGAGATTAGAATACTCGGGCAGGTGTCTATGGGAAATACATGCTTTAACAAAATCAGTCCGTCTTCAATGGATTAATTGATATCACTTCCAGTCTCAGCACTTTGCTTTGCTAGCTGGCATTGAAACATCTTGGTATTGCTCACTAAATGACAGCTGCCATGATGGAGCTTACCACCTAGAATGACAGCTATATCAGTTCTGACATTACTCTTCCCAGTAAAATGCTATATTTGGCACCAAAAACTATCGATGCCAGTGGTAATGATGATAATCACAGAGATAGAAATGATAAAGATGGCCATTGTGGTCGCAATGTGATTATGAAGTTCTTTTGCAAAAGAGGTTATGCTATGGATAAACGCACCGAAGTTGATGGTAGTCAGGGTGATGGTAATAGATCATCACGTACTAAGGACCGGTCATTTCGATAAGGAAAATATTCCAGACTATTTAAGCAGTTAGTTTGAAAACAAAGAGTGAAATTTTATGAATTTAATCAAAATTGGATAACAATTAATACACAGGATATGAAATTGTGAGGTTAATTGCACCTAACTAGTTTTTTTCAAAAAAAAAGTTCTCAAACAGTTGTTATTATGCACGTGAGAAGGCTAATGATGTTAACACCTCATCATTTTCCATATTTGTCAAGTATAAAATCTGTGAAAAATGATTTTTTTTTTGGCATCAAAAATGTAAAACATGATATTTATCATTCCTGACTGAATAACTTCAAAATAATGATAATTCAGCTATATTATGATTTGAGAGTGGGGCATAATTGTGCTTGAACAAAATAACTGGAAAGTTCAAGAGTTTGCAAATAAACTACATGTATAGCAAACTGTGGGCTGATGACATCAATTTACTCATTTGCATATTCATTTTGACTGTTCAAGAAGCCTTTTGTGACAATAAGCACACACGCACAAACACATATCTTCCATACAACTTCCTTAATTATCTGATTTTGATCAAATTTTCACTGTTTTGCCTATGTCTCACTCTTTATTACACTAACTTTTAACTGGTCTTGCTTTCCCTTTTCTGACAATACAGAAATCAAAGAGTTGATGCTGAGCTCTACAAGGTACGTCACTCACCCTCATGGGTGTGTTGGCAGGAGCAGAAAGGCCTGGAACTCTGTCTCCGCTCGGTGCACTCGTCAATAGAGCACGAGGTCCACTGGATACATTTTGTCTCCACGTCCAGGCACACCGTATCCACAATAAGCACCTGAGATGGAAGAGGGGGAAGAGGATATTGGTATCCATGTAAGTGCTGAGATGTTACCACAAGCTTCACATATCCGTATCACACGCTTTCACACTCGTTTTCTACTGGGACCTATATGCTTTAATAAGTTAAATGTAAAAACTAAATGAAATACTCTGGCAGCTTTCAACCAGGACAGCTATCAGTGATTGTCTGAAGAAGGACTGGCAATCAAACATTTATCTCCTACAAATGATTTTCACCAACTATCCTGGGGGGCGATTCATCAACGAGTTCGTCGGAGGTTTTCACCGACAAATTTGCTATCAGCCAATCAGACGTAAGGATTTCAGTAGCTTTTAACAGTTGTCAGTATAAATCACTGACAAAAAGTTTCATGAAACGATCCCCAGGGGGGTGTTTCATCAACGAGTTCGTCGGAGGTTTTCACCGACAAATTTGCTATCAGCCAATCAGACGCAAGGATTTCAGTAGCTTTTAACAGTTGTCAGTGTAAATTACTGACAAAAAGTTTCATGAAACGGTCCCCAGATCTATATACTTTTCTCAAGAGAGATACACTGTAGAATTTTAACATCACTTTTTTTTTGGTCAGGTATGAATGTTCACTCCTCTGTATTTTTTATTTAACCGTGCTTGTCACATTCAACTTGGGCTTGATGTAAAGTTGTTTTGCTATGATTCATGTAAACATTTGTGTTTGTATATTCTATGTTAAAATTTTTTTAATATCAGGATTGAAACATTTCATTTAGTACAAAATTAATCAGTTCAAATGTAAAACATTGCAAGAAAAATACCAGTTGTATTGCATTTACAAAAATGACCTCTAACAATAGTTTCTACTAACATTAACCATTACTAATTAGAAAGTAATGATTCAAAATACAAAACAAATGACACATGGTTTGCAGTTCGATATTCAGAGAGTTAGCAAATTGCTGTTTTTGTATTTCTATATTTAAATACAGTTGAATTAAAAAAAAAACACCCCAAAAACTAAGAGCACAGATTAAGCAATGATATCCCAGATATTGGATTCATTAAGATAATAAATTGCACTAAGTATTTGCATCAACCTGCATGCTTACAAGCCTGCAAATTAGACTAGTCATGATTACATACCAACTATTTATGTTTCTCCTTTGCTCACTATACCTAATTTCAACACTTCAAAGAAATCATGCATGCATACAAATTATTTCAACTGCTGTAGTGAGAAATGGGAATCTGCGAGACAACTGGGAATCTCATAGACAAAGAGGTTATGAATGACCACATGACCAATTGTGATGACCACATGACCAATATCCGACACATACTGCCATCCACTGAGCTCTGGACAATATCTTTTGTCATTACAGTCCCCGACCTTCACAACTGACCCCCCCCCCCCCATTCTCTTTTTCTTCTCATTCCTCCTCTAACTCTTTTGTCTCCAAATTTGAAAGTGAGTCATACTGACTTTCATCAAGTTGTCAGGGGGTTAGCCTAGGATGTAATGAGGTTAACCTCAACTAAATGGCAGCGCTAAATTTGAACTGTATTGCCAAGCTTCCCTTTGGATACCTCTTCCCCCCATCCCTCCCTTTCCCTCTCCCACAGGGACTCTCAACCCCCCCCCCCCCCCCGTAAAAAATTCACAAAGTTGTTTCTAATGACAAAAAAAAAAAAATGTGTATAAGCTGTTATTTTCGCGAGGGTTTAATTTTCGTGAATTTCGCGAAGCACACTTGGACCGCAAATTTAACAATAGTACACGAAAATGTCACCATGCGCTGAGGTAAAAGTGCGCCTGTGAAGGTCTCTGTGTCAATTCGCGAAAATAACAGCGTATACAGTACACTGGAGTCACACTGTGACAATGACTGTTGTAACATTTACATGGTATTTTTCATGCTATAGATTTCATGTTTTATTTTGTGTGACTTGTTTTCAGTCCTGTACTCATTTTTTCCTGTCCGCTAAGTGTTACTGTAAAAATTGATTTTTTTCAGGCGTTTCACGTCTGAAGAAATCAGCCTGAATAGGAGAGCCCACAAATTCTTTTGCTTGCTACAAGCAAAACTATTTCATGCTCTGAATATTATGCAGAATTGAAAACACATAAAATTCATCTAACCAAGGAGATAGCTCCTTGATCTAACCCACCCGAGCACAAATAATCCCTGCACAAAAAAAAAAAAAACGCTCTGTTTTTACAGTACCCAGCTTCCCACCCTCAGATCTCCTCTCTGTGTGTTTCCTGTGTCATTCCCCTTTCTTTGTCTGTTTATCATTTGACTCTATCTCTGGCACTCATGGCCTCACAGAGGGTGTGTCCTCCACAAGCACACATCCTTGCTCTTGAAAACTTCGAGGCACATAGAATCCCCTCTACACAACCATTTCATATCAGTCTTATAAAAAAAAAAACAACAACAGCAAGAATATCCATGAGACATCTATGTATGCTTCTGACAACTCCCTGAGACTGGCCATTCTCACAACTGATGCAGACTTTGTGGGTGAGGCAAGAAAACAATGCCGTTAATCACCCTATGAGAAAATGTTTCACTTAATGACAGAAACCAAAACTTAATATGTCACTTTAACTCTCGATCTAAAAGCTGCGATATACGCCCTACCCCAATGTATGGCCTCATTGTATGGAAGATTACTACTTAAGCTTTTGAACTTTTGCTCTGTAACCAAATGCCTCTGGGGTTGCTGATCAGTAACCAGGGATTTGAGAGCCAAGATGGTTCCACAAAAGGTCACCTTCAACTTTGAGATTGTCTTTTTTACTTACTGTGTATAGATGACATCTTTTTTTTGCAGGAAAGTTGTTGGAATAGCTGCATGTGACTCTCTTGCTGACCAAAATAATAAAGATAATCAAACTTCATCTAAACTCACGGATAACAGGCGGGAGCAAATGACGGGTATAATGTTCTTTGCAAAGGTTTTTTTTGGCTAGGGGAGGGTTTATTATTTGACCTTGGTTGTGACATTTAGACTCTGAGTTAATGCGTGATAATGCGTGCCCTAGCATTGTCTACTATAAAGCACAGTGGAACAACTGCTGTGCATTGGCAATGCTTTTGAACACATGTACGATATGGCGCTTTGACAATGACTGCCCCCGAGTCGTAAATTTGGCCCGTGAACTTGGTGCCTTGTGATGATAATTAAGCCAATTAATTCTCAGCCCCGACTTTGCTCGCACGATCAAATTTCCTGTGTGAACAGCAAGGGGTTAATGCGATCAGACCCAGCTCACATGATGGCTGGGTAGGAACATCACGTGCCTTGAGAAGAAAAAAGAATTATCAGCTCATCTTCCTATCACAGTGGCCCTTTTCACATACAAAAAATAAGCTGAGATTTAGCAGACTTTCTCACTAAACATTTCTTTTTCAAGTATTATCTTTTCTATGTAGCTATGTTTTGCATAGAAGCAGATCTTTTTTTTTCATTACAGCATGAAACTGTCAATCTTTTACCTATTTCCTACCTGGCTAGTGAGATGTTTTAAGGTTGATATTACTCCAAGTGCTTTCTGGAAGAGCTAGGTTGAATAATCTTTCCAAGTCCTATGAAGTGAATATTAGCACAATTCGCTAATAGAGTTACCATCTAAAGAAGACAGCACATGCAACTGAATAAAAACCTGAAAACTTTGAGTGGATTGTCTTTGAGCAATTTCCAAAAACTTTCACATGCTAGTGTTCTACATATCTTTCTAAATTCACTAAAATCTCGTACATGTTTGGGTAAACTCTCCCTTTAAGAAATATGGCAACTTTATGAACAGTACTGGTTAAACAAAATATTTGAGAAAAAGCACATTGACCCATTTCCATAAATAAAGCTATATATTGCCTTTAATACTGCAAAACAGATCACATTAGGAGTGTCATCTTCTCTTTCATGCCTTATCATTGGAACCACAACATGCTGCACCTCCATAGAACTATCAAAACCACCAACCTACACACACTTTACAATCAGGTGACTCCCCCCTGACATCAAAGGTAACATTAAGTTCACAAAGACTAGATATATGGAGAGCTGAAACCACACAACACAAAGACTTCAGACGAAAGAAGAAAAAACAAAGCTCATGATGAACAGCAAGGCAGGATAGCAACCTCAAGAAAAACAAAAAGAAATAAAAATCTCTTTTGGCACTCCATATATGAACCATACTTGACAGCACTGCCACTGTGAATGAAGTCATTTACAGGGAATGACACTGCATGTATAACGTCGTTTCGGTTTCTGAGTATCAAATTGTTGTCACACATCTTCTCACGCTCATATTCTTCCCAAAGCACTAAGAATGAGATGGGGACACTTTGTCCCTTTGTTTGAAACCATCTAATGTCCTGCATCATTGCTCTACTCACTGACATCAATGTAAGCTTCACAAAAAATACTCCATAACCAAATATGGTTACTTTCCATCATGTACGCACTACATAATGAGCATACTAGGCTGCTGAAACAAGATGGTATAAAAATACATCTACCATTCTCCACAAATTCACACTGATAGTAAATGCTGCAAGTGAATGTTGTTGTTGTTTTTTTAGCCTATATGGATTAATTACTTTTACTCAAATGCACTGGCGAGACATAAAAAAGACAAACCTATGGCTCTGTTCTTGCCTGCAATCACTACCATAGAAGCTGTAATCATTGCAATCTAATGAAATGATACCCTGTTTCCTCTGTGCATTTGACTGACTGAACATTGAGGTGGCAATAGTATTCATTTCCCTGACCACCTCACCCAAACAACAAACAAATAGACCAACAAACAAAGACAACACAAAAAGCAAAACCTACAACAAAAACCACACATGATGGTCACTTCAGAAACAGTCGTGAGAACCACAACAACATTCTGCAAGAGGCATTTCTGCAGGACTGCCATCTGCAAGATTTGTAAATTCATCACAATATTTCAGAGCCTATGGCTTCAGGTATGGGCAGTGACCCTCATAACAGTTACAGGTTACAACACAAAATATTCCCTTCTCTAACTCACTGCTTAGAAGACAAAATCAAGGCCAGAGAGATATGTGGCAAAACAACAGTTCAGAGTAAATGGTTTACAACTACGACATGATCTCTTCCATGAGCATCCCCAATTGCTCTTCAAAACAACAGGCAACAAAACTAAACACAGAGGCATTTAAATACCAAATTACTGTAAAACAAGGAATTTTTCATGAGAGTCAGATTTGCGAAACTAAAATGGACATGAAAGTTCTTGACTGTCTACACTATTTACATTGAATGCCAGAGGCAAATCACAAAAATGTCATGACATGAAAGAGGCCGTCAGCTCTAGTTCACGAAAATTTCATGCTGCAAAAATATTTTGCTGTACAGTAGTCAAGAACATTGGCACTACATTACCACAACTGGGATTTACTGTAGAAGAGAAATATATCAGCATTTATCTAAAAAAAAAAAAATTCATCTGGCTCTTCATTCCACTCACCTAGCTGAAATGGCATTTGCAACTTGCACACTCTCAGCAACTTCTACAGATGCACCCGCCCCTCTGAGTGCAAGAAAAAGCCCCTTCTCCACGTGTCCAGAGGACTGGAAGTACGCTCCGGGGTGTATCCAAAACAAACATGGAACACTACAACAGATAAGACTCCTAGCTGCCTATAGCACTTCCTACAGAGACTGCTGTAAGAGACACGGGGGCCTCCTTAGTCACTGCTCATCTGTAGCTGGGTTATTCTCTGAATAAGAGAGTCCAAGCAGAGGACACGGCACATCTATGCAGAGAGGGGAAGTGTACCCACGGGGAAGAGAACTTGGATAGCCTCTGCCGGCCGCTACATTCAGGATGACCACCGGTGACCTGGCACGGCGAGGTTCAGAGTACGTGAGGAAGAGTCACCGAAAATGAGCTACTTAGACACCCTCAGAGCACCTCCTAAAGCTTAACATCCTCTGGGAACCCACCCACAGTCCACAGGTATGCTTCGATAGGGAACTCGCTCACCTTTCCAAATCACTTTCTACGTACTGTGGTAACCCGTACTGTGAGGTTGGGAGCCGCTCACTGGCATATGACAAAGGGGCAGGCGATTATCGCCGACTCGCCAGAATTGTTCTCTTCGCCCGGCCTGGGAGCGTGTCTTCTACGAGGAGCTATTTCCAAGCCCCCCAACGTCCATGACAACGCAGAGTAATTGACGTTTCCAACTTGCGTTTGGACCCCCAGTCGCGTGAGTCACAGATCTGGAGCTGAGGTTCGTCGCCAAGGGGAAGTCGTCATTACTCGCATCTTCCTAGCAACCATACTGGCTGCAAGTTTGGCAGACTTAGTCTTGTTCAAGTATGTAGAATGTATGTACATTTGGAAGCTAGGAAGAAAACAGGGCTAAATAATTCTAAGCTAGAAATAAAACAATAATTCTGCAATGTTTCAAAGCAGCTTTAACTTGAGAGGAAATACTTCAGAGTACAGACTCCACTCACCAAATTGCTAACTGAACTAAAATCTTGATTGTCTTTCCTAACAAAATGAAGATAAACCTCTAATTCCAACAAAAGTGTAAAAGTAAAAATCAAAGCCATTACATTGTCACACTCGCCTGACTTTCAAACCATCAGGATGACATGTAGCAGTCATTTGATGGAATGGTCAAATACAGATTTTTGCTTTAAACCACAGAAGCAATGAAATATACAGGTACTCTGCTTCAATTTCTGAGATGTCACATTTGACAGAAAAACTTCAGATCTCTCAAAAAGGATCAGTAGTAGGTAACTTGTTAGCAAATCACACTACTATAGATTACACAATTTGCTCACTTATCAAAGACAAGTTTGGCAGTCAGCTGTTTGGGCAGTCTTGTTCAGAAATATCTAAAATGGGATACACAAATGTCACATGCCAACTTTAGATATTTTCCCCCATGTATCCCGCTGATGTCAATGGAGTATTTGTGGCACAAATGCTGCCTTAGCCTCATGACAAGGCAGTGTTCTGATTTACTGACTGATAATCTATTATGTCTTGAAAAAGCTTGAATGTCTTGAAAAAGCTTGAATGTCAAAAGTATGAATACAATCTTCTTTATGTATTTGATGAGTGAGCCTCTTTTTGGTCACTTTTCAATCCTTGCTGTGTTTAATACCAAACAGCTTTCTTCGCTGATTGGCATATGAAATGTCTTGAAAACAAATTGTCCATTGACAGAGATTACCCAATTCCCTAATCCCCTTTGCATTGCCATGCCCTTCCTGTCGGAACATGAGACATTTCTCAATACACCTCACTGAGCATACTAATCTACAACTACACATGTAAGTACAGTTTGGATGGGCTAGGTCACTAATTGCTGATGAAAACATTTGGCAAGTATTAAGACTAGTGAATGGGCACATAAAGGGTTAAGAGAAATTGACAAGATATCTCCAACACCCCAAACCCAACTTCACTTTCAAAAGGTTGTAAAGCACTAGGCTCTTTGTTGACATTCTCCTTGAGATACTGTGAGTATGTGGATTTGACCATAAGGTAGTCTCTGCTCTCAGCACTGGAACCTTTGATATCAAGTTTCCGGCCAGAGATAGTGACCGCACATCAGGATGCAGGATGTCCAGCAGGCTTTGATGGTCAAAGTGACCAGCGAGACACGTTCGATGATAGGCTATTGTATCAAAATGGCAAGAATTGGGGAGGATATTCATCATGGGATATCTGGACTGCTTCCAGTTGGACTGAAGTCAGATTGGATCAGCCATTAGTATGTAGTAGTATTTGCACACATTGCAAATTATGTGAAAATCATGACACCTGCTAATCAACACCTTATGGAATTCACCACGGAGTTTTAACTCTGCTTTCTGTTTTCCTCTCCAAGTCTGCAATCGTCTGAAACACCTGAAATGAGCCTACCCAACGCAGTCAGAGTCGAGGAATGCGCACATATGACGTAGGATGGGCCGATAACGATCTCGCCTTCCTAATGAGGGCGACTTAGGACCGATAATTGACAATGACTCCCATTCTGCTTGAATTACTGATTCACATTTGGCACCGCTATGACTGGACCCGGACCGATTGACGTACATACGTCGTATAATTTTAGGCTCGGTGGGCTTGCCTGCCTGCACCTGACAGACAGAAACTGACAATTTAGAGATAATTCAAATCTTCATGTGGTCCCTTAAGATTTGACCCAGTTTGTACACTCACTTCTACGCTAAGCTCACTATAAAACCGAGTAGGATTTCTTTACTCCCACCATTTGCCTTTACCTACTTTGAAATCATAAAACAAGGCATCACTGTAAAAAAAAAAAAATATACATTAAACTTATTTTTTCCAGAGATTAAAAAAGAAATGGAGTAAAAGTTTGATAGGGCTCAAAGGTGGCAATGGTGTGCTAGACGTGACCTTAATATGACTGAAGTTTACATAGAAAATATGCAACAGAATAACATACCTTAGAATGATAAAGAAAATATGATAAGGGTGAAGTGTGTATTTAAAGAGGAATAAAATCAAGACATCTGCACAAACCGCTGAATAGGTTCAATGGCTGGACTGGGCGGCTCACTTACCTATGTGCCATGCAGGTCATATGTTGTACCACAGAATGATAGTCTAGTATATATACTACCCAGTATTCCCATAGTATCATACCAAATGAAAACCAGGGAAACTGGCTATGTACAGGTGTATAAAGATAAATTATCTAAGATGAGAATAACGATGAAGCATATTGATAGTCTTCATTTCAAGACAGCTGCAATAAATATACATGAGATCTATCTTTTCCCCAATATTCATTTCATTTCACTTCACTTCACTTCATTTCATTTCAATACGCTTAGATGAATTCAACAAAGAACGGGAATATCTTCCATAGAATTTTTTTGCCACAAAATGTCAAAATGTTAGTCTCATGATACATAAAAACCATAACATTTGATTTCACGAATCCACCTTGATATTCCTTTGTCTCTTCCCCAGCTATTTGAGGACAATTTAGGAGTCTAAATAGATTTCCAGTTCAGGCAAATTTAAATTGAGTGACATGCTGTCTCCTTGACAGAGTAAAAAGAAATATGGTATGAATTGGGACACAGGAATTCTATTTTTAACTTCATTGGATACAGGACCATGGACCAAGGGATGGCAGATGGGGCGGGGGAACTTTAATCATAATTTCTATAATGACATTATTTCTACTATGATGCATCAATTTCATATGACAGTGGCAAATCTGGAATGATAACTTTGTTGATTCTATTTGCTGTTTTCTTCTGGTATACAGTTAAAAGCTTAAAAGGTAGAACACAATATGTTTACACTGCTCAAACATTATCCTTCTTCATGCTTCTATGTTGATATGAACAAATAACAAAATCAAGGATCTTCAGAAGTGATGACTTTACAAATGACCAAAATAACTACTTTCGTGGCAAGATCAGATGTAGACAGTGACATTTTGACAAGAGTCCAGAATGATTTCCCATATGTCTCTTATAATGCTATATTTTAGCAGCAATCACATTTTAATGATTTAAAAGAAATTCTACGAGTTGATCCTAATGCAATTTCTTGTTTGAGCAAAAAAACTCCACCCCTGTACAAGTCCTAATTTTAGACAAACTCTGCTGTCTCCTCGTCAAAATCCATTTACTACAACGTCCCTCTGGATAGCTTTGATGTGAGAACTGACGTAGATAGATGCTAATCTGAGCGACCCAGTCCCTGCAGCAGATGTGACCTGTTTGCCGTGAATGGTTGAGACCTTTTTGCGTGGTCGTTTTAATGTTACTCCACCACTAAAATCCCTTTGTTCTGTCTTTAAGTCTCCCCCATACCTGGGACAGTCCACCCTTTGGGGACAAAAAGAGTCAAGGCCTCTAATTAAGAGACGTGTGACACACTTTTCTTCATCTTTCCTGCATTCGATACGTGGGAGTGGGACCCAGTGGTGAAACTTACCAGCAGCCTGCGGTAACTGAACCCATCAACGGATTCTGGCTGTTGCTGTTGTTGTTGCTTTATTTTCCCTATGCTGTGCTAGCAGAAAAACCAGGCTATCCCAACCAGCAGGGTGAAGAAACAGGTGAAAAAGGTGACAACAGTCATTAAGCTCTTCGCATGAGCAAAAACCACCTGCACAGACTACTCAAACGTTTGCTTCAAACCTTTGTCTGCTAAAGGGCGTTCACTGGCCAAAAGCACAAAGGCAATGAACACATATTTAACAAAAAAAAAATATTACACTGAACAATGATTTTGTTAAAAGGGTTGACTTTAACAAAGTTTATTGTAGGTGACTTGCGACACTAAAATCTAAAAAATCGCAAAGGCTTTATCTGATATGCAATAATGCAAACTTTATGACTACAACTCTTTTTACTCATCACTCTAGAACCATATTGTCAGACTCTGGTAAATGAAATATTAATTGTTTACGATCTTGTCTATTCAGTGAAATCAGAAGAGAAGTATTGGTACATGCCATAAATGCAATTCAGAGTTATAATCTGCTTCCATCCACTTCTGTTACATCTTCCTTCTACTCAGATACACACATTTTTCTAGTGCCCAGGTGGGGTTACAGCTCGTTATTCTGAAGGTTCGTTATTCTGAAGGCTCTTCAGTCCGAAGATTCATTATTCCAGAGGTTCGTTATTCCGAATTTCATTTTCGGATTAACAAAGCTTCGGAATAACGCCACAAATGTTCAGATTAACGAACCCTTTTTCATTTTTGGATTAACGAACCTCTAGGTATAGGGAATTTGTGTGTTTCGGATTAACGGACCTTCGGAATAACGAACCTGCGGAATAGCGAACCTTCGGAATAACGAACAGCACCCGGTGCTACTGCTGCTACCCAGAGACAGGAAGATTCAGTGGGAAATTCCTTATGGGCACTGGATATTTTTCACAGGTATAGAAACATTATGTCTCATGCTAACCCCTGAGAACAGACTGATTTTGCTACGACATGCATTTCCCATAGACACTTGCCCAAGTATACTCGGGTCTCATCCTCAACAGGTTAAAACATTGTGTATTATTATAGTCTTTGAAACTTGGAACATCTTCCATACCCTTCAAAAAACATATCGACGAAATTCACCTAAATACCACTCTATCAGGAACATCTAGCCATATGAGAAGCAGGATGTTCATATCTACACATGCTTTCTGTGTATAATGCAAACTTGATCTAGGTATAATGCATAACTAGAAAAGCACTCGTAGAGCACAGACCTCCACCAAGCAGCTCATTTCCACCCATTATACACTCATGCTGAAAATCGTCCAGTTTCTCAATACAAGAAGCCTTTTGTTCATGTCACCAGCTTCTAGCTATGTGGCGCCTCGCCCAAGCAGAGGACGCGCTTTACAGCGCGTATGGTGCAAACCTCAAATATGCACAGCTTGAACTCCCAAGTTCATAGACCTTATCTGCTATTAGAAAGATTTAATTTGAAATCCTTCAAATATCAATAAACATTCCCAGATCACTTCCAAAATTGAATTATCTGTTTCTAGTGTCATTATCAACTTTTCCTGCAAGTTTCATTCAAACTAATTAACAACTTTTTGAGTGATTTTGCAAACAAACCAACCAACCAACACTGACGAAAACACAACCTCCTTCATTGGCGGAAGTAATCATTGATCATTACTATAATGGTTATTAAACAAAGGCACAGAGCATCCCATACTACAGGTCAGGAAGATAAATACAGGTTTAAAAAGTGAAAAAATTCAAGGTCACAAAAATACAGTGCAATTACTTTATAAGTACATCATTAATCAAGATTTATAACCTATTTGGAAATTCATAATTTCACAGCACAACTATCGTCATAATTGTAATAAAAGTTTACTTTTGTGTTAAATGACATACAATGTCCATATTATGAGACAGAGTTGTGATAAGCTAATAACACTAATATTTCTTTTGCATTGCCCAATACATCTATAAATACTTGGAAAATATGTCAATATACTGATGATCATCAAGCATTGTAATCATTGCATAAAACTAATCCCCTTTTTGTTTGTATCCATTAAAAACTGGGATGACAATGATTAAAAATAAAATGCTTGCAAGAAGTCTATAAATTCCATGCTGAAATTTACAAGACTGGATTTGACAGAGTCAACGAAAAATTTAAATTTTTCCTCGTCATGTGCAATAAATAAAATCATTCTGTCCAGCCTGGACACTTCTGCACACATTCTCCACTATGTATACACAGTAGATAATAGATAATCCAGCTGCATGTACAAATGGAGAAAGTCAACCTTAAAAAAAAAATGACTAGACACAAAGATCAAACTTCCAATTAAGCTATGACATTAAAGTTCTTACCCACAAACACCATCACAGTCCAACTCACTTTGCTCTGAATGTCAACCTTACCTCCAAGCCCTCGGAGCTAAGATTCGGTAGGGATGTCGACTCGACTGGCGTGTGAGGCCAGGAGAAATGAGGACTGAGAACCCTCGGAGGTCCAGACACGTGGACAACAATTCATCGTGTGAGAGACTTCGTTTGGTGTGGTTTTATGAAGATCACCAAATGTCAGCCAGAACATCAGGTGTTGGGTGATGCTCAGGAGAATTTTTCCACGAACGGTATCAGGACAATTACAACCACTTCCCTTGGCTGAACAGATCTACTTGTCAGTTCACTGTGATCATCACCTATTCACCCCTCCCCCCACATATCTTCATTCTCTCTCTCTTTCTCTTAAGCAGGGTTCCCACTTAGCCGAGTTACAGTGCTGAGCTTTGGCGAGTTGTGGCGAGTTGCCTCTCTAAGGGGAACTCGTGCTAACTCGCGTAAAGCTCTTCATGTAACTCGGGATAACTCGTGACAACTCGCCTAACTCGTAGTCAATCTGCAAAACTCCCCGTGAACTCGCGAGTGGTTCAAAAATTTTTGAACATGTTCAAAATTTTCCCTAACTCGAAGTAACTCGTGCTGAACTCTTTTAAACTCGTAATATACTCGTACTACTCGTAACAAACTCTCAATACTCGGACGAAGCTCGCGATGAACTCTTCGTAACTCGCCACCTTCAAGTATAATATACGTGAGTTCTGCTCGAGTTTTGAAGAGTGCAATACGAGCACTACGAACCTACTACCAGTATGTGTAAGGGGGAGTTGCCCTCGAGCTAAGCGCGAATTTGGTAGATCGAGCTCTGTGACTTACAAGTTTTGTGTTCGCTTATTCAAAGTGCATTGAACTGACCTATTGATATGGAATTATTCACACTTCACAGGGATTGCGTGAACTCATAACGGACTCATAATGGGCTCGTAACGGGATCATAACAAGCTCTTTATAACTTGATGAAAGCTCGATTTAAGTCATACACAGGTCATCACAACTCGCCTCAAGATCGGTGTGACTCGTATCACGCTCGGATCACTCGTACCGCTATCGTAGTAAAGTCGATGTTGCCTCGTAGATCACTCATGCGCAGCTCATTAAAACTGACAAATTTCACTCTAGTTCACGCGAGTTCACGTGAGCTCAAGCTCGTGCAGCTCGGCACAACTCGGGACTCCAACTCGGCTAAGTGGGAACCTTGCTTTAGATGTAAATATATGTGAAAAAATTTTAAGTCAATTACAATTTCAATTACATTTCCTGTTCGATCATCACTCTCTGGCACAATTGAAATTTCACACCACATTTCATATGAGGTATACAAATGTACAGCAACTTAAAGGACAAGTTCATCTTCATAAACATAAGGATTGAGAGAATGTAGCAATATTAGAAGAACACATCAGTGAAAGTTTGAGGAAAATCGGACAATTCGTTCAAAAGTTATGAATTTTTGAAGTTTTTGTGCAGTAACCGCTGGATGAGAAGACTACTGCAGTGTATGAATAACTTAGATGTCACATGCGTACAACAATATAAGGAAAATATAAAGAGAATTTCACAAAATTCCATCTTTTGAAAAAAGTACACATTCCCCTGACTCGTTACCGACAAATGTTATGGGTAATATTATTCCCCCTGCCTTTTGAAAGAGGCAGGTCAAGTGCTCTTTTATTATGCGAAAAAAGTGAAAATATGTTGAATTTTCTTTTACATTTTCTTTATACTGTTGTACGCATATGACTCACAAGCTGTAGTAGTCTCCTCATCCAGCGGTTCCAACACAAAAATTTTAAAAATTCATAACTTTTGCATCGATTGTCCAATTTTCCTCAAACTTTCACTGATGTGTTCTACTAATATTGTTGCATTCTCTCAATCCTTATGTTTATGAAGGTGAACTTGTCCTTTAATAGGAGTAATTTTCATAGTACCACATCACAATTTTGTTACTACCATAAAAATGATATTTTAGCGGCATAAAATTTTCGGGAAGTGCCTCTGGCATTTAATGCATATAGTGTACCAAATGGGCCAAAAGTGGTTGCCATTGGAGACAAGAATGTTATTGTGCATCAGTTACCTGGAGACAGAAGTCATCAATCACTTTAACTGATTTACAGATTCATCCCCCCCACACACACTGATTATTGATTAGTATTTCTTTTTTTTTTTAAGTTATCAAAAGGGACATCAAATGACTTCACTTTACTGTTTGATGTCCTACAACCCAAATTTGCAACAAAAGCATCAGAAAATTTGTACCGATGTGTTGGCTCAGTGAGTAGAGCGGCTGCCCTCACAATCGGGAGGTCGTGGGTTCAAACCCCGGCCGCGTCATACCAAAAGACGTTAAAAGATGGGAGTTGCTGCTACCTTGTTTGCCGTTCAACAGCTGAAAAGGTTAGAGCAACGTCGATCTGGCGCTGCTCAGTGGCTGCCGGGCCCACGATCACTTGGGCAAAATGAATTTCCAGTCTTGGACAATAAAATTTGGAGTTTATATCCAAAACAATTATTATTATTATAAATTAGCACAGAAGATAATATAGATAGGATTCAGGCACTCTTGGTTGTAGAGTACTGTGATAAAAAGAAACACAATTCTTCCAACCTTGAGGGATGAAATTTCAATTCACCGACAACCAATATTACATGAGAAACAAGGAATTTAGAAAAACAGAAAGACAGTCAACAAAGCATTGACATTTTTTTTTCTTTTTGCTTTTACTGGTATGCCAGAATGGGGAAATACATTAAAATGTCCATACCACTAAACACTCAGCATTATGAAAAGAAGTCATACCATGACATAATGATGATGACACTAGTAATGACTGCAGCATACTTTGTGCAGGGATTATAGTGATGACATTTACATGGTTACAATTTGTTATTCACTAATCTAAAAATGAAAGTTTGGTTATTTTCAAGATTTGTTGATCCAAAAGTTAGTTATTGAAATTTGACTAAGGTTTGATATTCCGCAGGTTTGAAAATCCCAAAAGTATATAATGTTCATTATTCTGCACTTTTGTTCATCTGAAAACAAAATGAGGTTCATAATTTGTAAGGTTTACGCGTGTAATACATGTATACCTTCTTTTCATTATCGAACCTTTGGAATAATGAACCTCATATCATTTTGGAATTACAAACCTTCAAAATAATGTCGCAAATGTTCAGATTAATGAACCTTTTTAGAATTTTTGGATTAACAATTGGTATAAGAAATTTGTGTGTTTCAGAGTAACAAATGTGAATAATGAATATCACTCAATTTTATTCACAAATACCAGGAATTTCAGAGTGTTTGAACCCTTGTTGTTGAGGTCAAGAGCTCACACTCTTGACCCCCAGCTTTACCTCCGCAGGGTAGGTAGCACCTCTGACACAATTACAGTGGCTTCCTTCAGTCAATACATGTTAATCCTATCAGCGATGCCATCTACACGCACCTGTTCGTCTTTCTAGGAAAATGGGAAATTATTTCTAGTCATCACAACTTGCACTTCCTTAATTTTCCTGTAGTGATTTGGATATGAATTTTGATTTTTGTTGACATCATCCCACCACAAACACAGACCGCAACTGTTGCATGCCAATCACATAAATGTGCACATCATGTTTCACAAAGAGGATTTGTGATTGGTGCAATCTATCGTTATTGCAGACACCATGGCGACTACTGAAATACAGAGCTGCTGTAACAGTTACTGCAGCTACTGTATGTTTGTATAGTACTTGTTGTGAAATCCTGCATAAAAATGTTATTAAGGTTTGATTGACATTATTGCTGGAATGGAGTAATAAACACCATAAATGTTTAATGTGAGGTTGCATGTCACTAAACATACTGACTCATCAAAATGACTAGAAATGTCACTACATACATGGCGACTGGTATGCCTCTGCCATAATGCATGGTTCTCCTAGGGAAATGGTGAAATTTTGAGGAGTTGACCTTCACCTGTGACCCATGACCCCTAAATTCCCTTGATAATCCCTGCCAGTCAGTACATGTATATGTACCAAGTTCCATGAAGATACCTTGAACCATTCGAGAGATATGGAGAAAAAAGTGAAATTTTAACGTTTTCACCTGACCTTTTGACCTTTGACCTCATGACCTGAAACTCTCTCTGGAGAATCTTCATTTGGTAGTACATGTATACACTATGTTTCAAGAAAATACCTTCAGGAATTGCATAGATATGGGGAAAATTAGTGAAATGTTGACCATTTGACCTTGACCTCTTGCCGATTTCATTCAAAAACTACATAATTGATTGCCCTATCAAATGTCATCCTTGGACCAAGTTTGGTGAAATTTGCTTCATCCAGTCTTGAGTTATTGCGTAAACAGATACAATTTCATGATTTGACCTTTAACTTTGATCTTTGACCTCAGCTGACTTCACTCAAAATCTATTCAAGTAATTGCCCTATCATACTTTACGCCTGGACCAAGTTTGGTAAAATTCCACTCAATATTACTCAAGTTATCACATAATCAAATGCGGAAGGACGTGCGGGCGGACGTACGGACGGACGGACAACCCGTAAACATAATGCCTCCAGCACCCTTCGGGTGGAGGCATAAAAAAGTTATTGCCTATGCATTCCACACATTAAAGATACTACACACCATAGGCGTTTTCACATCAGCCCGATTATATCCAAGCTCGAGATATTTTTTCGCGATCGCAAATTAGCGTGCTATTTCATTTCCTATTCACATCAGCCCGAAGAGAATTAGCCCGAAATTTTTTTCGAGCTAATGCGAAAGCTGAGCATGCGCAAACAGTGTCGGGTATTAAAACCAGTAGAGCACATGCTTTCGGGTCACACACGCTAGGCATGATGGGATGCATCGCCCTAATTTCCTGAGGCGATTTCACATTGTCAAATAGCGTGCTAGTTTGCTATGTTATCCCGCTATTTCAGAAATTTCCAGAGTTGGACTAGAGAAATTTTCTCGATCAGAGCGATACAATTAGCGCGCTAATTTAATTGTGTTCACATTATCAAATAGTGCGCTATTTCGTGATGAGGTTAATTTCCGAAGTCAGAAAATAGTGCACTATTTCGAAACATCGGACTGATGTGAAAACGGCTATTGAAAATGTTCATGAAGTACACTGACTAGCAAATATGCTGGATTATTTTTGATAGTATACAATCTTTGTATATAAATTATGATTGATTAATGCAAAATGATTGCTTGATTATTGGTCATACTGAGTAACCCAAAGAGCAAGGTGATTTTAAAATAATTGCCAACAGTATATTAATCAATCCCACTACACACATCACAAAACATTTGTCTACAGGGAAGATCAACTCTAAAAAGGATGCTTTCATCTCGCCATCCAACTACAGTAAAACTCTGAACATGCTATCAAAATGTATACAAACAGACCAAATGGAGTTTCATTGCGGATAAGAAGTGACAGATCTTTCCTAGTCCCTGCTACCCACAACTGAAACCAATTCCCTGACAATCTGTCATACTGTCCATCTTCTGGACCACTCCAAAACATTTCAAATCACAGAGGTGTTTGTTTTATTTTGTTTTCTTGTTGATTCTTTAATGTAGGCTAAAAACCACAGCTGTACTTGTGGGCAGTGAACTGCTGAGGGAATTGTTCATGTCCCTTTATGATGGCCAATACTTTGAATATTTCTCAAGTGTCACATATCTTCACAATGTTATGTTTGTTGTTGTTGTTGTTATTGTTATCATTGTTGTGGTTGCAGTGTGAATGGAAAGCTATTAAAACAATGCAACTGTGATGTCACAATTAGCCCCACTGACACTTGGCCTTACACTGATTTTGAATAGTACCACTGGTATTATTTCACAAATGCTACTTTGATAGTTGTCGTATGTGAATTATATCCAGGTCGAGTAGAAAATGATGACATGAAATCCATGCCTGACATTTCTCCCGCATCAGTCCATTTTGACACAGTCATCATACCCAGAGGGCAAGGCATGGCAATGTGAGAGAGACTGGTCACTTCCCTCTAGAAACTATCATTTTTTTAAACACTTTTTTTCTTTTGCTGATCCTAATTTACCCACACCCTGACTCATATCCTGGCCTGCCTTTGGGCACAAACTGCAGCCGGGGTGCAGCCTTCACACTGATTGATTACGCAAACATTCCATCGGTCATCTCGAATTCAGGTGGCCACTTGACCCCTCAAGCTCCCGCTGCTGACGTCTTCATCTCATCACCGTATTTGCTCCAGGGTTGGCACAAATGATGCATTAATCTGACAACCTTATCAATTATAAAATATCTAAAAATGAAATGTGCATTAATACATGTATGGCTTGGCAATCAATCAGTCTTGATTTGAGCTGTTGATTTCTTTGAAATATATCATTTGAATCGCTCATACCAGTTCTCACAGATTTTTATTTTGAGAGCTAAGGCAATAAATTACGTGGGGCTAAGGCGATAAATTAAGTGATTATATGAAGGATCTTAATGCAAAAATTGATTATTTCATTTCAACAATGAGAGATACATGTCATTGAGATTAGATTCTGCAGATAAATAAAGAAATAGTAAAATATATGTGATAATCATGATAACATATTCAAAATATTTATTGTGTAACAAGTGCGATTTCAATGAAACAATTTTAATTTTCTCTATAAATCATATACGGTGATGGCCTAGTCCCTCGTATACCCAAAATGTGTCTTTGGGAAATGTGTGTTAATGGCAAAATCAGCTCGCCCTCGATGAGTTAAACCTTTGAAGATTGCATTTACCTGTTTTTGCATTTAAACTCTTCAAATATTGTTAACAATCTATTTACACTGGAAACTAATCTCTGTTATTACCATTAGAGTACTGTGTTTCCTGTACCATTGCAAAACATAATTAGATGGCATTGACATTCTGACACTATGTCGAATCTAAAAGGTGATGTGTATACCCACACACATATAAAGTATGGTGACAGAAAAACTGGCGAGTTGGGAATGGGACCATCTACGTTGGGTATTGGCAAGCCCCTGATTTTACTGTCCTAGCATCAGTGATTAAAATCAACAGCTGTTTTTCGTCCTCAAGTAACCTGCTGTCTGACAGGATCACTGTGTAAAGAAAAGGTGAATCATGATTTTGGGAAAAGGCTGCCTGTCCACTCATAATAAAGTGAAATACTGCCCTCTATTGCTTTCACAATGCCAGTCATGTTTGTCTTTTCCCATTTCTTTGCTCACCTATACTACACTCTACCTATCTTTTAGTCTAGAATTGTATGTTTCAATCTGGTCATATTTCTTTCTATTCTCTCTCATGCACTCTGTTTCTATAACACACAACTCTACAGTGTAACTCCATTATGTCTCTGCTTATCTCTTGTTTACTTAGCAATATACGATATAATATATCTGTCTATCTATCTATCTATCTATCTATCTATCTGTCTATCTATATATCTATCTATCTTCCTATCACTATTTCCACTAAAAAACATGTCTAATGCCTCTACTGCCAGACCCTGGTCTCAAACTATTAGAAGTATATCACAATCATCTTTCCTTGTGTCATGTGTCACAAAACTTTTCTAGAATAAAGTGACCATTCTGTATACTTTCAATACGGCCCAGTTTCAATCCATCAGAAGAAAGTAAATAAACAGATAAATAGATACGGTAGATAGATAAATGAATGAATGAATAAATGAATAAATAAATAATGATGATGATGATGATGATAATAATAATAATAATAACAATGACAATGATAATAATCATGATAATAATAATAATAAAAATAATAATATCTCATGGAAAATATTGCTTGTACAAGGTATCTGTGTTCTCAACTAAAAACAAAGTAATAAGTCTGCCCATAATATGCTTTCTCAACCATAGCCACAAGAACTACATTCAAAATTTGCCCGAGGAGGAGATGAATACAGTTTAGAATTATAGCATTTTTCATTCCCATCAGCAGAATACAGAAAAAAAAAATCAAAAGTGTACCAACTTGTAAAATATTTGTATGTGTCTTTTTCCACTAATCCCTCTCCCCAATGGAGTATGGACTGAACAACAATGCACAGGTCTTAAACCCGTTGAGGACAAGTCCCGAGTATACTCGGGCAGGTGTCTATGGGAAAGGCATGTTGTAGCAAAATCAAACCATCCTCTACGGGTTGATATTTCCCACTGACCAGTTCCATATGTATAGTCAACAGATTTCTGGAGTTCCATCACGAAGGAGGTGTTTCACCATCAATAGCGTGTGCTTGAAGAGAAACTGTAAGAGACTGCTCAATCATTACGTCAGGATCTGATCCGCGAGACTTGACTTTTGGCGAGGGAAGCAGTGTAGCTTCTGCCTGTCAAGCGGCAACCGCAACATGCTCTGAAGAGGAAGGTCTATATTAACCTTGTTTCTCCTTTACTCCTGATTGGAACTTAACCCATTCCATACTGAATTCTGAAATGCCCATAGACTTAATACGCATGCCACCAGGTTCTCGTACGGAACAGGTTAAACACAAAACAACCAAAAAAATTATGTCACTTTTTTGAATAATGTTGGAAGGGGAAATTCTGATTATTAAGTGTTCATTCATCCAGGTGACCCAATTTCAGTTTAAATGTGTTCAGATACTGCATAACACGATGAAATATCTTGTCATTTGGTCTCCTGTTTTCCATACCGGTTTATGATGTTATAATGGTGCGATATAATGATATGATGTTCTGCAAACACTGTTGAATTGAAAGACGAGGATTAAAGGGATGGTACAGTTTTGGTTTAGATGGGGCTGCAGGTTTCCAACTTTTGTGTGTGTGTATTTGTGAGATGATGAGAAACCTTGTATGAAATATGAAAGAACAGGAATTCAAAATTAATTGGATAAAAATTGGTCTTGAAATGGCTGAGATAACCAAACAAAGCAATCCTAACAAAATGCGACAAGCCACGCCTTTTTATTAGGATCGCTTTGTTTTACCTTGTTTTTGGACATCTCAGTCACTTCAAAACCAATTTTCATCAAATAAACTTGCATTTCCCCTTAGAATGGTATGCTCTTTAACATTTCATAATACTGGTTTCTGAAAATCTTGCAAAATGTTTAAAGCTGAATCTTCACCATAACCAATACTATACCATCCCTTTAACAAGATTTGTTATTGAGCACTGTATCACGTTACATCATTTCACAGAACTCTGATGTATTCTTGTCTACTTAGCATGTCAAGTTCAGTCATATTTCAGTGTATTCTTTACATGTCTAAATTTCCTCATGGCATGATGCTGAGACCCTTTCTGTAAACTCTGTATGTGAAAAAACAAGCACAAAAACTGTCCACAGCTGACTTGCATGCCACACGAGTTGGAGCAGCCACAGAGAACAAATTTAAAATGGTTAGATATCACACATCACATTTCATCTCGAAGTATCATGAGAGTGAAAATTAATTACCACAAAAACCCACACAGGCAAACCTCCACCTCGTCCTTCATTCCTTTGAGGCCACAAGGGTATTGTGACAAATGTGACCTGCCACAACAAAAGGATCCGAAAGTTGCTGAAGGTTGAGCCAAGAAAATCAAGTTTGAAGTCAGATCATCAAAATCGGTCAAAAACCATCAGATTTCTGTTTTTGACATGATTTTGTCCGTTGACGTTTCGTGTATCATCTGCTGAAATTTTGAAACTAAATGATCAAAGGAAAGGCAAGAAATTAGATTTTTTTTTCTCAGCCATGATTCTCTGACTTTCGACGGAACAAAAACGTGTCCGAAGATTTGGATTTAGTGCTGCAGCTAGACTCCACCCTTAGCAACGAGGGAGTGATCTTATTGCTCAGTGCGTGGCATCCTGGGTGATGATTGGTTATAAGTAGACCGCAGACGCTAAGCTTGAATGAACATCGCGGAGGTTGCAAGGAGTATACCTTCTATCAAGGAGCTTCAAACAAGTGAAGCTCCTTGCTTCTATTGTCAAGAGGAGAAAACTGTCTTACCTCCCCTTGATCACGATTGCGTTGGAAGGAAAACTTTGAAGGCGGTTTTCTCGAAATGCTGATTTCCTAAACCACTTAACATGCTCTCATAAAACCATTGACATTTTCACAACCCAGTACTTTTGTGAGTCGCGTTATATACAAAATTAAAGACTAAGAGTAAGGAAGTAATGTCATGTCATTTTTAGAAAATCGGCCTCCCCCGACTTTCGTATCTTTTTGTTGTAGCGGGTCACAAATATAGAAGGATAGATCCCAGTGTCAATTGTTTCGGCAAATAGACCTTCTGTTATGAAACCTCATTAATGATCCTAATGACAGTCAGGTATATTCAAGCATCAGTCACAACCAAAACTTTTTTTTTAGATGTATGATTGCCTCCTAGGCCATAAAAATAAGCTTTACAAATATAATTATATCACATAATGCACTGTCTAATCTTATCTGCATGCTTTTTATAGTGGTAGCATTGTGACAAAATTACAGAGTTGATAAGATGTGTACTAAAAATACGTACATACCCCTCACTAAACTGCACCAAAAGGTGTGTTTGTAATATATGGCAATTATACCAAACTACCACATGAAGGAACACACTCTCAAATACACAACTCTTGCAATAGAGAAGATACATCACAGATTCTGTTCAGGAACCTGTCCCCCTATAAAGAAACTACCCCCGCAGGAGCACTTTGTAAATCATGCCCGGTCTTCGCTAGAAGTATAATTGATACAAAATGTGGATCAAGTGGAAGGGAGACCTCTGTTGGCGGGTTTGCAAACATTCAGCCAGTGTGGAGGTACACTGTACCATGGGGAACCTAGCACCTTTCATTCATAGGCAGGGCATGCACTTCAAACATCATATCAAATGTGACAATATGTTTATCCTCAATGTTATTGATGACGGATACAATTCCTAGTATTGAAAGCCACTCGGCATAATATTTCTTTCTCGTGGCCGATCCCAGACACCGCTGGATCTTCCAAGGAAATACTAAATTTGATGTCTGTTTCAATGATCCTCCCGTGATTACTGTATGTGATTTTAAGAGAGAAATA
>NW_027271067.1:1950000-2000563 GCF_040938485.1 Diadema antillarum | reverse complement strand
AAAAAAAAATCTTCTTCGGACACGTTATTGTTAGTTCCACTTTTCCCATGAACTTTCAAGGATAAAATTTCCAGAACTAGTTTCAGCATTGAACTACATTTTGGGAATAGTATCTTCTTCTCTTTTTTTTTTGTTACGCAGGAAACGGCCTTGGGGTATTGAATATAAAGATCCCAATATTGCGATTTATACGCCATTTCCAGGTAGTATTTCTCATGTAGACTTCCGGTTAAAGGATGCGGTTCATCCGCGGGAAGGAAGTCTTACAGTGGAGGAAACACTTTTCTGCGTCTCCCACTGATCCAGTTTATGATATAATATTGTTGCCTCCATACGTTATCATAGAATTCATCATATTGATGATTTTGTTTTTCCAAGAAAGGATTCTTTAGACAGAAAGAACAAATGACTGACTAAAGCAAGCCCATTGACTTGAAGGTAACCGAAATCTCCTCCCTTCTAGCTACTCACCCCCCCCCCCACCACAAAACATCCACCAAAAACACAAGACAAAAACAACTCAACACCAACACTGCTCCATGTGCCCTAAACTGAAATGAAAAGGATGTATATAAACAGCTATATGTCTGTAACTTACTGTCCTCCATCATTTCTGTTAAACCTTTGCCTTCGGGAACGTTCTCGGTCCCATGCAAAGATTATGAGGTGTTCAGAATTTCGTAATGAAAAGGGTTAAAGGAAAGTATAATGCCTCATATTGCTTCTCATACTACTATTCTTACAGCACTGACAGTCAGATGTTCGACGTTTGAAAGGGGCTGAGGAAAAGTAGCTCTCAAATGTGGGGCATGGGCGTATAGAAATATAGAAAGAAAACAGGGAGGTATATATATATATATACAGGGAGGTATATATATATATATATATATATATATATATATATATATATAGATGTATAGATACTGTGTAGATGACTAGACACACAGAAAGATAAAAAGAAAAAGATGATAGAGATAGAGGTTGATAGATAAATAGGTAAATGATAGATAGTGAAATGCAAAGTTAGCTAGCTAAATATCTCTAAATATATAGAGATAGGCAGAGAAATAGATAAATAGATGGAAGGATAGATAGATAGATAGATAGATAAATAAATAAATAAATAAATAAATAGAGAAGTAAGGTGACCAATAAATTGATCTGTAAGTAGCTATTTCCCAATATCTGTAAATTTACTCAAAAAATTATGAGCATAAGCATGGGTGAGTTTTCAGAGTAGATAGACAGTGTAGATGGAAATAAATCTTTAAGGAGCCAGCCACGGAAAACAATTACAAAATTTCTGTACGTATAATACGAAACAAAGCACCATATGCATTTATTGTATTGATACATGCGTACGTACAAAAATACATATAAACAGAATTGCCATCGATTGGAAAAATGAATTATTACCGAGCTATATGAAAAGTAAACGATAGGCAGATAAACAGGCAGATAGACAGGTAAAAAGGTAACTGGAAAGATAGCTGGAAAGATAGATTCAAATAAGAATAGATAATCATGAATAAAGAGACAGTTTGCATTGATATATTATGAAATATATTATACAGATAAGGAGATGGATAGAGAGATAAATAGATAAATTGATAGATAGATAGACAGGTAAGATAGGTAACAAGAGAGATAGCTATAGAAAGATAGATAAGAATTGACAAGCATTATGCAAATAAAGCAAAAATTTTATTATTATTCTCTTTGTTTTTCTTGACCTTTAATCGCAAATATCTCCATTTGGCAAATATGGACTTTTTTGCGAACAAACTCTTCATTTGAACAGATAGGGAGATAAGATATATATAAAACAGATAGAAGTGTATAGGTGCATACAGGAGAGTAGATTGATGGAAGAGAGAGTGAGACCGGATGATGGAAGGCAAAGATTTCTACCATTAATCGAGAGGTGAGGCGACGTGTCTAATGGATGGAAGCATTACCCAATTACAGGGCGAACTGTGGAACAATAATTCTTTCTGCAACCTAGAGTCTGCCGCTCGATTAGCATATCGATAGGAACTTTTTTTTTGGGGGGGGGGGGGGGGGGTTGGTGGTGCTAAAATGAAAAGAGATGATTTTTTATTACTGTTTTATTATCATTGTGTTTCTCGTCACAGAGCCAAAGATCTAAGAAGTTACCCTTTTTTCCCTACGGAAATTGTTGTCCTTCTTTGAACCTGTTGTTTCATATTCTATTTATAGCATGTAATCTTAGTCTACTGATTTTGAGGCCCCACTTTTGGTTGTATTTTTTTCCTGGATTGAAATAAGACTACAAAATAAACTTTCTATATTAACTGATAAAAATGAATTGGTACCTCGGGTATGTACATGAACATTATCTGGCTTGTATCAAAGCATATCATAACAGTAGCACCCAAAAAGCCACTTGCCTTTACTTGTTGAGCCCATCTAATTAAATACTGAGTGGTACGCTTGTCCCAGTTTCAAAATTACTGGTACGCCTTTAACACAAAATTTTAATGTGTTTTTAATCTAGAGCGCCCTCTTTGGATCATTGTCTGTAGAAGAAAACACGTTGGTGCGCAGTGCCTCTCGGGCGACTGTTGTTACGGTTTCCGAGAAGCTACTGACGAGAAAGCTATTAAAGTTGACACACATTTTAATCCGACGCAAAAACGCATTTCTTTTCGTCTTCAGGCACTGTCGAGGCTTTTAACTGTTTTCGGTATACACGGCTTCCCTAATCTGGGCTGGCGAAGAGTTTTCCAATTGACAACTTGCAGTAAATGGGCGAAAACAGTGACGACTGCGTAAGGAGTAGATCACAAAAAATACGGATATATAAAATATGTTTAATAATGAACAAAAACGGATGCATCATCACAGCAACCTATTTAAGGAGGAGTGTCTTGCTGTGACCCACCTGCAATGTGCTCATGTGACATTTTACATGTGTCTCAACGGTAATATATAATAGTCACGTGTATCGTATAGCTATTACAGTCATGTACAGTATGCATCACATCAACCCAACTGAAGGACGAAAGGCGAAACCCCAACGTAATCACGATCATTAGGTTATTATGTATTTCAAATTCATCTCTCAGGCCCCTGTGATTAGATAGGGTCCTACAAGGTAAAAATGCCAGATGGTGTTGGAATAAAGTTGGGAAAAAGGGAGTATCACTTTTCATTTCCGGGCCGGCGAAGTCTCTGGAGAATGTTGCAGCGAGGTGCATGCTCTTTAACCCTCACCGTGCTGGTGCCGAAGATTTGCCTCTAATGGTCGTACAGTTCAATGGTGGTAACACTTACAGGGTTAATCCTGCCACTTTTGTATCTTGGCCAAACGTCTTTTCCCCTCCATATTTGTACTTTAGTTCGATTTCAATTGTTGTTATACATTTCGTGAATGTTCAAATATTATACAGACTGAATATACGAAAGATTTATCTCCTACAAGGAGTATACACTATGAATAATTTTACAAGAATGTTCAGGTGAATAAAATACACAGATATTCAAATTTACAAATTAGGTATCACCGTTTATAAATACCCTGTCAATGAGTTCACCAAAGACATGTGAACATATATACACAGGCACACATATAGAGTATCAATTACCCCTTAAATTGCACTCCTGCATAATTTCGGTGATATATTGGCACACGCTTGTGTAGCAGTGCGGTAAGATAACCTCGTATCAGTGATCGTTTGACTGCCATTGCGCCATTGAAATCTATCACGGTCAACTGCACGCACACTTCCCACGACGTATTTAAATGGAGTAATACGTACGAAATCAAATCGGATCATAAGCCCATTAAAGTTCTCAGCTTACGCGGCCACATGTTCGATTTTTCATTATATATCGGATAGCAGAAAAAAGGTGGTCTTTATCATTTCTTCGACGTGTTGCCTCCCTTCCGTTTTGATATACCACGCTGATAAGAAAAGTATCGCCAGTTCCATTTCCTAGAATCTTTAGATGGATCTGATTGAGTTATCGCTTTCATGTGACGTTTCCTATCTCTGTACATCATAATTATTTTGAGAGTTGATCCCTCCCAGGTATAAATCATTCAAGCAATCAAGGAATTGAAAGCGAGAGGATTTCTTTAGTCCATCGAAGTGCTGCATGTGCGTGGGTTCCTGATATGTCAGTCGACTGTAACACATTTTTATAAAGTAACACTGTATCCACGCTTGTCGTTACCAAGGCATATTTTTGTTTTGTTTTGATTTTTTTTTCTCAAACTCATCTCAGCAGGGATGATGTCTCCAACGTATGGCGTATGGCTCGATTACAGGGATCTTTCTTGCACCGAGCTAGTACCCTGGGACGTGATGTTTCCTCCTCAATAATGAACGTTTACGCTGGAACTTGTTTGTGTGGGGTTTTTTTTTTCATCTTGTAGCAGACATTTGGTATCTATTACAGGAAACTTAACCTCCTTTCGCGTAGACAAGGCTTGGATGATGGAAATCATGATATTATCATGAAAAATGATCGTGCAATTATGAAAATCATAGAGTGATGGTATACATATCATGATAACATGATCACACGAAGATAGTTGATGTTGCCAATTAGTGTAGGCCTACTGACAATGATAACAGCAACAAGAAAAGCAAAACGATGTTAATGATAACGAGAATGATGATGATGATGATGAAAATAATGATGAAGACAAAATGATAATGTTCTCAAGATTAACTCTTCAGTGTCTTAATCTAAAGATTATTCACGCCGGGTAAGAATCTGTCCATATGACTCTTATGTAAGTGTCTGGAGGACTATCAGTCTGCTTCCATTTGATTTCAGTTCAGGTCAATTCCGCTCAAATCACCTCATTTCCATCTAATTAGATTTGATTTAGTTTTTCTATTCCGTTCAACAGTTCAATTCCATTTAATTAATTTCAGTTCTATTCGATTCGATTCCATTCAATTTATTCATTTCCACTCTTTTTAGTTCTATTCAATTCAATTCAATTCAATTCAATTTAATTTAATTCAGTTCAGTTCATTTCAATGTATTTCATTTCAGTTCAACTCAATTCATTTAGATTTAAATCAATCAGCTGCATTCCATTCAATACAGATGATTATTTTGTTCAACATCATGTATCGTAGCTAGAAGACTGAATTAGAATATAGTTTCTTGACTGAAGAAAGAAAAAAAAAACCAGCTTTAATATGGTTCATAATCCTCGCCTTCTGACTATTTAAATTGGCGTCGTAAACTTTGGAATAATTCAACGTATGTGAAATGGTTTTTCCAAAGATTCGTTATTCGGAAGGTTTATTAATCGGAGAATGAAATTAGGGTTGTTTTTCCGGAGGTTCGTTATTTCGAAGTTGCGTTATTTCGAAGGTTCGTTATTCCGAAAGTGCGTTGATTCGATGGTTCGTAATTCCGAAAATGAAATAAGGTTCATTTATTCCGAAGGTTCGTTAATCAGAAAATGAAGAAAAAAAAACAAAACAAAAAACGCAAGGTTCGTTATTTCAAAGGTTCATTAATCCGAAAAAAACGAAATACTGTTTATAATATTCCAAAGATTCGTTAGTACGCAACTTCTTTTCATTTTTGGATTAACGAACCTTATTTCATTATTGTATTGACGAACATTCGGAATAACGAAACCTTTGGAATAACGAAACCTTCGGAATAACGAACCTTCGGAATAACGCCACAAATATTCAGATAAACGAACCCCTTTTCATTTTCGGATTAACGAATATCTAGATTTAGGGAATTTGTGTGTTTCCGAATACAAACGAATCCTTTGAAAACGAACCATATTTCATTTTCTGATTAACGAACCTTCGGAATAACGAGCATCACTCGTAAAATCATACACGGTGTAGTGTGGGCAGTGGTCCTTGTGCAAGAAATATGATGACATATTGGACACTGATTAGGCAGTATGATTTGAATGCTATCAATTAAAATACAATGTAAGGAGAGAAAGCTGGAGAGAGAGAACAGACAAGATGGATATTGAAATTGATACTGTGACACTGGTACAACAGTTGGAATCATATTATTCACTCCTTACCAGTCAGCGCCCAGACCAGGTTGGGGGGGGGGGGGGCAAAGAGTGAGTGGGGGAGGGAGGGAGGTGGAGGATTGTGAGATTTATTACGCCTGTAATTAGTCCGCGAATGCATAGCGTTTTGCATTACGTTAGGCCATGATAATCAGTGTGTACGTACGTGTTGGTGAGTGTGTATGTATAAAATGTGCGTGTGTGCGTGCGTGCGTGAATTTGCAATCAGTTTAGCAGTTCGGCTTCATGCGAATTTATCAAATTCTTGGTTGGAAAGCGTGAAAATTAATGAATAATCACTGATGGTTTTCTAATTACCCTGCTCTCCCAAACAAGGTTCTGTAACTGCTTGATTCGCTTTTATTTAGGGTTTTGGTTTAGCGACAGCGATTGTGGTGAGAAAAGTAATTATGTATGCGCTAGAGCCCGTTTCATTTCGGAATTTTTACAAACTAGAATACAAGCTGCGATCTTCCCGTTATCAGTTGCAATATATCGGTATACTGTTTAAAAGAATGAAATTGCCGATCATTGAACTGAGCAGGACTGAACTGTATACTGCTGTTTTAATGAATGAAACAGCCCTCAAGTATACAGACATTTTGCAAATTATGTTATCATCAGCGAGAAATCGATGACCTAAATCGTCTTGCCAATGAACCGCTTCCTTGAGCGTGGTTGTTTCATGCTTCCCTTTTGTCATGCTTTTCAAGATCCACAGCATTTTTTTTAAAGCTAACCGGAAACAAACATGAATGGAATTAATGCATTGTGTATTACCTAGCTTCACAGACGAGGATTGAAGACGGAAAAGGGTGGGGGCCGTCTTCTCACGACAACCAAATCAGGGCATTCTGGGTTGCAATTAATTCAATGATCATCGAAATAAACAATGCAAAGATCTCCACAGAGGAGGATAAGGAGTGTTAAAGGAATTGTTTATTTTTGGTTGAGAAGGGGATTCAGGTTTTAACTTTTTACAAGATAATTAGAAACCGCTTACTAGAATTAAGGAATTAAAAGAGGTCTTAATAAAAAGTAGGTCCAGCCTTTTATTAAAAACACTTTGATTTACTTTGTTTTTGGATATCTCAGTCATTTCAAAACCGATTTTCATCAAATAAATTTTGAATTCCTTTTAGAATTGATGCTCTTTAATATTGCATAAATATGTTAAGTGGTCTCTAGTTATATCACAAAAAAGTTAAAACCTGAATCCTTATCTCAACCCAAACTACACCATCTCTTTAGAAATTAAAGAGGTATTATGACGTGTTTCATGACACAGTGCTGCGAAAAGAGGTCCAGAGTGTCCGCTCTTTAACAATAATTCTCCCTTTTGATGGCACGTAGAAACGAAAGAAGGTGAAGCAAGTCTTGGGTTTTGTCAGGTCTTTGAGTCATTGCTTTTACGACGTTCTGATCTATTTTCCCCTGATCGATTTTATTTTGATTAAGATTCGTTCGTTAGTACAGGTCATTAAGTAAAAGATCTAAAATGGTTTCGAAGTATATACGTGTGTTCTCTCCAAGTCATTTCGTTAGCCTAACTTAACTGTTTGGCCTTAATTTGGGAATGATTAATCGTTTTTACCCCCTCCCTTGAAAAGAAAAACCGACAGAGGTCTACAATATTTGTAAACTGTGCAATAAAGTGCATACTTCTCATCTACCAGTTGGTAAAGTTATCGGTGCGTCCGACGGTTTGTTTAGTGACAAAGGGTAGGCGAAAACTTGCTCCGACTATGGCATGGAAGTGTTATTGTTGTGTGATATTTCCAGAGTGACTTAAGACCGTGTATGTTTGTGTGAGTGTGTGTGTGTGTGTGTGTGTGTGTGTGTGATGTGTTATGATGTGTTTGTTGTGTTGTTGCTGTTTGTGCTATGTACATGTATGTCTGTTCATGGTTCCGTCTAAAATGCATTGAAGAGTGATACTTTTTTTCTTTCTTTCTTTTTTTCCGCCGACGCGCCGGAGCTCCGCAGCGCTCCTTTCAATCCTGCTGTTAAATACGTCGTATCAGTCTGGTCGTTGACATCCAACGACAACACCGTTCACCCATCTCACATTTGGAAATACCTTGCGAGTCACCCTGAAACTCGCCCTTTTGATTTTAAGAACAGCATGCAGCTATGAGGAAAGAGTGACAGACAAACAAACAGACAGACAAAATACAGACGTACAGAGACAGAAACAGAGAAAGGCGAAGGGAGAGAAATTAAACATCTATAATGAAGAGCAAGGAAACGGAGGGAGAGAAAGAGAGGGAGAGATAGATGGAGATATATGAGAAGAGAGAAGAGGTAGAGAGATGGAGGGGTGCAGAGAAATACTGGTAGAAGAGATAGGGTGAGGGGAGGAAGCTGAACCTCAAAATCTCAGCGAGGCTTCTCCACCTTCCTGGGAGTCCATCCTTCCGGAGCATTATTTAGTCTGCGTGGATGATGCGCCGTGTGGTGATGGAGCTCTCCGCCGAATAACCCTTGACCTCGATATGTCGTTTGTATATTTAACACATGACGTCCCTCAGACTGAAGGAATTCCAGCACATCTATACCTCACAAGTATGATGTATGATATCCCCCACCCCTTATAGTCTGTGGTGTCTTCAAACCCAGATTATAGCCCGAAGAATAAGGGCAATCACTCAAGCTTGCTGTAATTGGACATTTATCCGAGAAAAGAAAAAAAAAAATAGCTCAAATCAATGTCAGCAACTGCCACAAGGATAAGTAAGGAAGCCTAAAATGATATAGTAAATTTTACTCTCCATCATATCGGAAAAGGCAAATACACTTGTATTATCAGATTCATGTGTCTGCTTGCCTTTTTGTTAAAGACTAAATTGCTGGTTTATTCAAACATAAATTAATCGGAATTTGATAATGTGTATTTCGGAATAACGAACATCACCAGCGTCATACCGACTCATAACAAGATAAAGAACAGTAAGTTGTCCACATTGTTACCAAATAGTAGAAATAATATCATTTAATGACGGAATCGACAGAGAATGTAATAAAAGAAAGATCTGCAAGAAACTTTAACATTCTGATTGTCCAGCGAATTATTCAGGAGGGGGTTAGGGCGTTTCGGAGGTGAGTGCATGGGTTTTGAAGTATTGAACGACGAAAGCGGCAAAGTTACGGACTCTTATGAAGCAAATGGGAATGTTATGCAACTATGGAAGCCCCGTTTGTCAAATTCTTTTTGTGAATTTTGATAAAACAATGGCAATGTTTTGCGACCACGGAAACATCATTGGTCGGGTTCTTTCTGCGAATTGCTTTAAGTAAATGTGTTTCTTTCTATCTTTTCCTCTCTATTTTTTTTTCCAGGTGCAGATTCAAATGTGTTGGCCCCAGATTTAGCCACAAATGTCACTTTGCGGTCAGCGAGACCAGAAGACTGTGCAGACATCCTGCGATTAATCCATGATTTTGCCGAATTGGAGGACAGTTTGGATCAAGTGGAGCTCACGGAAGAAGGTATCCCGGAAGCCGTGACCCTTCGGGGGCACGCTCCGAAGGTTTTTAGTCACGTAGCGCAAGTTTAATTTAAGGATGATGTCAAGTGCGGACATGTCGTCGAGAAAGAGTTGAGAGTTGGTGAAATTTTGCTAAATCTTCGCAAGTGGACCAATATTGTGTATTATTGGGTTATACACGAGAAGACGGGAGGACGACTTGTTGGAACTCGTCAGGTCGAGTTGGTGTGGGCGAGAAGGCCATAAGCATAATAAGCACTAAGATTCATTAGTGCCGAATTCAGGCAGCTCGCCCTCTTGACATGTCTGCTCTTGTTACCTTTGGGAATTAATTCCAGATTGAAGTTTTAATACACAAAGAAAAAATGCTGGACATGTAGTGACGAGAAGTGCTGAAGGGGCTTTAATGGGACTAGGAGATATATAGGCACCTTGTGTATGTTCTGCATAGTTTTTCTTGAAAATACAGAAACGATGCCACTTCAACAATCTCTAAGCCCACGCCGTCAGATGAAATGCAAATGTCAGCACATACACCCTCATTCTTGATTTACATCGCTGAATCAAATGTTTCATCTGATTAGAATGGGGAATTGAAAGCTACTCTTGCTGTGAATTTCATGTGTGCCTGTGTCTTTTTTTTAAGGACGATTTCTTCACTTTTTTAAACAGGTGTTCCGATCACCAGGCCAAAATAGAAAGGTACAATGTGTTGATACGTCATGTCAGTATGATCAAGTTGTTTGAGTTTCACTTTTTCACGTGTTCTCCGACAGGTCTGATTAGAGACGGCTTCGGCGAGATGCCTTTCTACCGATGCGTGGTAGCAGAGGCCCAAGGGAATTGTGACGTCACTTCCGTCGTCGCCTACGCCATGTACAACTTCTGTTATTGCGCGTGGAAAGGGCGCATGTTAATGTGGGAGGACATATACGTTCACGAGACATACAGAGGTATACTGTTTTTTCTTTCATGTTCTGCATGTCTTTCGTAATTTACACATTGTTCATCTCTATATTCATTTCCAGAGGCGCCAGTCTCCAGCGAGACATTTCGACATATATCTGGAGAGAAAAATGACTCGGTTTGATACTCGAAATGATCCAATGTCTAAATGTTCATCTCTGAATGAATCCGAACTGAGCTGTAGGATTGAGTTGGGAAAGTTTGAGTGACGCCAGGCAAACATTCCTGTTTTTCCTTTGGGAGAATTCTCACTGCCCATCTTGAAGTGTTAATTCAAAGCTTTGACTGTGATGCATAAAACTGCTTGAAATCTGGAACACTGCGAAAATGAAAAGTAGTGCCTTTTCCAAAAACCTCATTTGATAGTTCAATTCTTAGAACAAAATAGCATTTACCTGACAATACATCGTTAAACAATGCGGTGGAGAGAGTGGTAAGTTTTGCCTTTGGTATATTTCGACATGGCCGCAAATCATCCATGACCGTTATTGAACATACTTATTGAAAATATCATCGTTGTTGCCATGGTAACAAGCAGTGTTGAGGACTCTCCGTGGCAGTTCATTTACTGCCAGAGGTCATGATGCCTATGCCAGTGTTTCTCAGTGAGATCTGTTGCTTGGATACCAAGACCATTACAAGCATCAGAATGAGGATAGAGATAACTGGGAAGACATAAAAAGAAAGAAAACGGGCTGACAGCTAAGTCAAGGGCAAGACGGATGATTTTTACATCTCTAGGGTCAAGGAGGGTGAATCATGATTGGTTGATTTAGTCAGCTTATGGCAAAGGCTCGGGCGTGGGAAACCCGCTCCGTTTAGCTTACCCCTCCTCATTTTCTTCCCCTGATCCTATAGTTGAAGGAATCGTATAGTTTTTATTGAGACCTAACTTCAGGTTTCTAACATTTTCTTGGGTGAGATAATGAGAAACCTCTTACGAAATATGAAAGAGCATGTAATTCCAGGAGAGATTTAACGTTTATTTGATGAAAAGTGATTTTGAAATGGCTGAGATATCCAAAACAGAGCAATCCTAATAAAAGATGGGACCCACCTTTTTCATTAGGATCGCGTTGTTTTACTTTATTTTTTGGATGTCTCAGCCATTCTGAAACCGATTTCCGTCTAATAAACTTAGAATTCCTCTTAAAATGGTATGCTCTGTAATATTTCACAAGTGGTTTCTTGGTTTCGCACAAAAAGTTAAAAGCCCAATCCTCATCTCCACCAATATACTATACCATCCCTTTAATGTGTAGAACCGATGCAGTTTATTCTCCGAATGCTATTCTGTGCTTCAGCAATAATTGTATTTTAGAACGGACGATCTGCGTCCGTTCTTGATCTATCATGTGAATGCCTTTTACTATTAAAGAGAGCGTCACTTTCAGGGCTGCGATTTTAAACGGATCGTGGAAGAACCGGTTCTTGATAATTTCCTACCATTTCCCGCAGTGGTACGCGACATCTGTAACAATCGGTCCTTATTCCCCGTTTCCTTCAAGATTCAGAAAGCTCACTTTTCTGGCAGATGTTAGAAGATGCAGGAGCGCCGATATTCTCACTTTAGAGGACCGTCACAACACGTGACATGAATACCAGACCCAAATTGTCAATCGTCGTACTGCGCGTGTGTCGCAAAAGATGACAGATGCTCATGTCCCCTGCGAAAAGCACCCCTTCCCTGTAATCTTTGATGCATGAACGCGGAAAACTGGAACAAGTTTCAAAATTGATTTTAGCTTAATGGCTTTTCAATCACCAAGTAACACAATATGATTGATAGTCCAATTTCTATATTTCAAACATATAATATATAATTGATCGCTTGTGATCCATCCCGGCATAGTTATCATAGCCGTTTGAGATAAAGATATTTTGTTTCTTCATAGAGCTGGTTCCTTGATTCTAGTTACTTTACAATGGTGTTTTTATTTTTTAATCGTCCATCTGGCGAAACAGAAATACTGCTTTTTTTCTCATTTACAGTCAATACTATAAGTAATTAAATGAAATGTATCTATTTGTGACTTAAATGGGTTTACCGTTGCTGTACACTCTCTGTCACGCTTTAGTATCGAAATCTGCTAGTGAAGATTTGCTATGGGAAACAGAAAGATCAAACAAGAACTCAATGAAGAAATGAAATTAAATGAATGGAATTCTTGCTGGAAAAAAAAATGTATAGTTAAAGTAACCGTCTTTAATCTGATAATGAATGTTTTGCACGAAATGTTCCTTTGATGTCAATGAAAATATTCACCAACATGTCACCACGGACAGCTTCTCTTTATTACAGATAAAAGTTTTTTTTTTTTTGCGTTCATGATGACGTGACAGAATCATGACAATTCCTACGTCATTCTTAGATTTGCGTTAGAGGGCAAATTGCAAGGCTTGACAGCGCTGTGGATTGTGCTCTTCTCGTATAGTCAGCTGGCCACTGCTTTTAGCTTTGATCAATGTCATCAACGGTATAGCCAACTTCAAATCAAACTGAAACGTTGAGTACTCTATATTTAGCGCGGAAAAAGCACTGAAAAAAACCTCTTCCCTATATTTTGGTGTTTGTGCAACGAGTGGAACTTAAGGCGGGAAAAGACTGATATCAAAACACTCCGAGAACATGACGTCTGTATTTCCCCGAAGACACACATGTACAAGGATGACAGGGGGAGGTAATTAGCCTAATAGCAACGTACACTCCTTTGGCCCAGAGTAGTGCGTAATGCGTGATTAAAGCGATCTATTACCATGATTACGAGTATTTATAAATGAAGCCATCATTTCTTACAGGTAAACGGCAACGCGGGTAAAGATAACATGCTCCATTCTCAGGTTGGGGGCGTAAAATGGAGCCAAAAGACAAGGCTTCCGTAGCTTTGCAATTTGAACGTGATGCATGCCCTCTACAAGTCTTTTTAGTTTTGTGAAAGGCCATTAAGTAATTGACTGCCTTTCCCCCAATTTATCCGGGAGCGCGCGGCGAGTTTACGCTATATCGCAAGCCATCAATATGAGAAGGAGTTTGGGGGAAGAGCCCGCATGAAAGCAAATGCAGAGTAAGGTTGTAATTACGCGGGGAAAACCGTACAGCAATTAGTTTCCTTGATTGCTCACACAGACGTTCCTTTTCTCCGCAAATTTAGGCATTCATGTCGGCTTTTACACTGCAGCCAGTGCGATTGTTGAGTCTATCCTAAAGTGAAAGATCCTTTATTACTACGCCTAATTCTCGATAAAAAATAATCATTGCGTGGATCATAATTATCGGCGCCATTCCTTGAAAGCAGACCGACAACCGCAAGTGTTTACTTAACTGTAATTATCCTTTATGAACACTCATTACTCTTGTGTAGCTTTTTTTAAAGTAGGATTAAAATCTCGCGCACGGCCTGGTCAATACAAAAACGATGAGATTCAATCAATTTGCGATGTCAGTAATCGCCATTAACTGCGAAATAGTGAGACTGTCACCACTAAGTAAGACTAGACTTGCCCGTGTTCGATTGAAGCGTGCATCCGGCTTCTACGTTTGATTAATTTAAATGATTTGTGATGCATGCATTACTCACTGATTCTTTTTCCTGTCGTTGGTAACTGAAGTTGCCTCACGGGGTAATGGGTAGTCGGAATCACGGATGTTTTCCCCAAATTTACATTTTCTGTTTCTTCAAAAAGATAAACTTTCAAATGTTGCATTCCGTTTTCTGCGGAACAGAAATTGGATAATGTATGTGCTGCTGAAATGTCCCCTTGATATTAATGGATGAAGGGATTTTCCTGAGTTTCTTACTTTCTTCACATGGGAAGATACCGTAAAAAGGGAGAGAAACCGACAACCATATGTAAACAAGCTCGGTAAAAGATGTCAATTTTGTATGGCATCATAATCTGTTCGTGCATAGTCCTCACAACTAAATTGCATGTGCTCTTTTTCATAATGCCCAAAATTGTTCTGCACGTCATCATAGTACATAATTTCGCTGGTATTATCACTCTTGCTTTTACTATAGAGGCGTAGCTGTTTTAACCTCAGTTTTAGAATAAATGGAGTAAATGTTTTGATGGCAGACCTTCTGCCAGTCCCGAAAAATAAGTTACAATTATATTACGTTCCTAAAATGATATTACCATATCATTGTGGAATTTTCCACATCAAAGTAGTAATCACCATAACCATAAGCACGATTATTATCGTTATCATTGTTGTTTTTATTATTATTATTATTATTATTATTATTATTATTATTATTATTATTATTATTATTATCATTATCTTCGTTATCATTATGGTTGTTTTTTTATGTTATTACACATCATCATCAATATCGTCACCATCGTCACCAACATTATCATCATCATCATGTGTCATGGACACCATCACTGTTGTTGTCATTAGCGTATAACTATTTCCTAATATTAATATCATTTCGTGATATAAAGTCACTGGCCCCACCACCATCCATACCACGTCTCCTGACCATACATTTTTTTTAGATAAAGTTTATTCACCCCGAATGGAAAACCTCGGTGGATATAGACTGCGAAGAAGAAAGGAACACATCAATCATGATTTTTCTGCTGTAGTGATTATCATGTTTATACGCTGATGCTAATTCTCTTGTCCATTGTTATGATTAGACTTCTGTTGATACTTGTCCTTCAGCGTTGCAAAAGGTCATCAAGATCAAGTATATGGGCACTTGATATAACTTTAATAGGATTATGGTAATGTGAGCTTTCTTCACAAACTATATTTTTGTCTGTTTTTTAAAGATGTTTGTTCGTTTGTTTGTTTCATTGTGCAGGTTTCGGGTTTGGCGCCCTGATACTTCACCAAGTCACCAAGGTAGGATTCGGGCATAGATACACTCTGAAACAGACACAGACACAGACACAGACACAGACAGACAGACAGACACACGCACACACACACACACACACACACACACATATAGGTCGGCATGCATATGAGAGAAACATAATTACATCAATGTAATACATTAAGATGAACAATCAAAATAGTGAACTTCTCTTGTCTTGACATTCTTCTTAGTTTCGATCAGTTTCTTTCTCGATAATACACAATTGTGCTGAATGTAGGTATTCATTTTCTTAATCCATGAGATTTTCCTCAACTCTCCTCTCTTTTTATATGCGTCAATTTTTGTTCTATGTTTGATAAAACATCCTATATAGTGATCGTTGTAATATAGGGCCTGACAGCAACACCGTGTGCAATTCAGCCTCTGGAGGCGTAAAGACGCTAGGCAGTGTAATTATTTGTGTGTACCCATGTGACATGATGTCATGTTGTGAAAGTTATGAATAACTACATAGCATGCAACAACATGGTTACCCAGGAGGATTACGGCGTTCTGGGATAGCGTGGGCTATAGAATGTGGCGGAGTGGTTAGAATGCTCCTGGGAAGTGAACGAGTGCATTGAAGGCGAGGATTTTATTCCGGGAACTAATGTATCGAACACCAACGACATGGAGGAAAGATGTTGTGCAACAGACAACGTTTCATATCATTCTCCTTATATGCGTCATCATCATTATTCATCATCATCATCATCTTGTTCTTGTATTTTTTCCCTCTTCTTCTTCTTCTTCTTCTTGTTATTATTATTATCATTATTTTCATTATTATTATCATTAGTATTATTATTACCATATTACTACTACTACTACTACTACTACTACTACTATATTGATACATGTATTATCCTTTTTGTTATTATTTGTTATTATTATCATTATTACATACATTATCATTTTATTATTCATTATCATCATAATCGTCCTCATCATTATGATTACTAATATTGCTATCATAATTATCTTTCGCAGCACGCCTACGAGCTCGGTTGCCGACGAATCAGCGGCTACGTGGACGACAACGACGCCAAGCTGCGGCGGTGGTACCAGAGCTACGGTTTCCTCGACTTCACCCGCCAGCACGACTACCACATCTACTCCCTATCCGACAACGCGCTGGAGAAATTCGTCACCAACCTGAACCCGTTCACGAAGCCAAAAGCGATGGGCCTCCAGGTCGAATCATCGATATGAAAGCCCCCATCCCCATCAGACGAGAGACTGCTCCATACATTCACAGATCAGGGGCCCGTTGCATAAAACTTACCGTTGAATTTCAATGGTAACTACCGTCAAATTTAGGCATCACAGCCAATCAGCATCAAGTATTATAAAATTTACCGCTAATTTGAAGACTTACCGCTAGAAAGGAGCGGTAAGTCCAGCGGTAAGGGTTTTATGCAACAGGGCCCAGGTGTATTTAACTTAGTGTTTTTCTGTAAACTCTGTTGCTACCACCGACAACTGTGTTGCATATAAAGTCAATGGCATTTTGAGGTGGTGGTCCTGTGAAGGTTAAAGAGAAACGAATCTCTGTGTTGGTTGAGTTGATGCGGCAATATTAGTAGGACGCATGAGTAAAGTTTGATGAAAATCGGACACTAAGTCAAAAAGTTATGAATTTTTGAATTGTGTGTGTCGTCAACGCTGGATGAGGAGACTAAAACAATTCGTGATGTCACAGTAAGACAGGTATATGAAGAAAACGTAAAGAAAATTCTACATATTTGCATTTTTCTAACATGATGAAAAAGCACTTAACTTACCTCTCTCAAAAGGCAGGGGGAGTAATATTACCCCGACATAATGCATTATGTCATTAACAAATGGAAGGAGTGCGTATTTCTTTTTATCTATAAAATGACATTTTCTGGAACTCTGTTTGAAGAATTCTGACATCGTTGTCCAACTGCGGCTTCGCGAAATTCTGTAGTCTTCTTATCCAATGATGGTGGTACAGAGATTATAAAAGTTTCTGACTTTTGAACGGAAAGTCCAATTTTCCTGGAAATTTACTGATGTATTACACCAACATTTCTTTATTGACTCAATCCACATGAATATTTGGGGTTCATACCCCTTTAAATGAAAACATCGTATTATCATGAATATGATGATTTAAATTATTAAAGAAAGGATAAAGTGAAACCATGCAGTTTGGATGTTTCTTTTCAATCAAATATCCAGATATAAAGCTATTATATAATGGCAGTCAAATGCTTTTGAGAAACAATTATTATTGGTCAAGCTCATATGACGCAATGACGTCATCACTTTTGTGGAAAAATTGTGAAATTTGAAATTGCTGTGACATTCAATATTATATTCATGCGAAACTTTCAGGTTTGTTTGTTTGTTTGTCTCCTAGTATTCATTCAAACCAAAAGAACTTGAGTTTGTGGTTCTTACTTTGCGCATGCGCTGAGCAAAAGAGAATTTGTTTCACACCATCTGTTGCCACACCATATTGTAGGATCCTTGTAATATATACTGCATTGCACTATGATCAGTATTAATACATGCAACGATATTTGATATCGTACTACTAAGAGGCTGAAACCTTTTGTGCTGCAGAGCATAAACCACGTTGCCGGAACACCTTAACAGCTCAGGAATAATATAGAAATAAATGATATGACGGAAATACTGGACATGTGTTTCTCGCAATTTTGGCAAAATACAGATACAAATTGTACAGTACTTCCATAATTGTACATGCATCGTTTTTTTCGACGCGGGCCTGGGAGAAAATGGGGTCTGGAAATGAAGCTAATTTTCATCATGCCTCCATTTAATTCAGATACATTCTGTTCACTTTTAAGTCCGTGCAGTTCAACTATATATCACTCACACCACTTTGAGTCAATTTAGTTTTAACAGTTCATTTCGTTTATTCATCCTGCAATTCAGTATAGTAAATGACATTTGGATTGGGTACGTGTTCCAACGTGCAATAATAATTACTTCAATGACCATGATGACACAAGAAAGAACACTTAAATTAAAATCAAAGACACAATGGAAATAAAAATAGGGTTTAAATACAGCGAAGTTCATCGTAAAAATTGCTCTCAATGACGTTATTAATCTTAACACGTCATAGGATTACAGACAGTTCATAGATTACCAGAAAATATGGAGGAAAATGCCATGCGACGAGCTGGTGGAAGAAGCCTGGCATAAATAATTGAAGACATGCGTAGCACAAGGCTTTCAAAGTATGATGCGCACTCATCAAAATCTTCAACATTGCCCGACTTCACTTTTGTCATATACTACTTATTGCTACAGTGAAATATAAAGTAAGGACAATTGGCGAAGACCTGTGGAACGATCTGTAGATTGAAAAGTTTGTCCAGCATAGCCAGAATATTATGTACAGTACATGTATTTATATTTCTGAGGAGAGTGTGACCCGCCTGGAATCCACAGGTCTTAACACGAATGGCTGCAGAAAAGGTTTTGTTTGCACAAACTTGTATTTAACGCAATTGCAGGTTGTGGCCGGGAATAAATCATTTGAAAAGGAAAACATGAACTTCGTGTATTAAAATAACGTATGTGATTTGCAGAAAACTTTCGATTGCAAAGAGAAGAGAAGTATGTCATATGCAGTAAGTGTGCTAGCTATGAAGTCGCATATCCACCTCTTGACAGAACCGCCCTGAACTTGTAAGCGCTTGACAAATGCTGTTGGGGATTGATATCAGTTGATTTTGATTTTGATTTTTTTTTCTGTCGTGGTTTGTATTGTATTGTACTGTTTTGTTGTCGTTTTATATTTGCTTGCTTGCTTGCATGTTTTTTTTAAGCAACTTGATGCTGCAGACGAGTAATTAACACGAGTATGTTCCCCTTCTCCCCGAAAGACGGTCATCAAACATTGTCACGACGTAATGTAAATGGCGCTTCGGGGAAACAAACCAGAAGAGTGAGCGTTGCACTCAGGGATATACTATACCACCAGTATAAACAACCTGTCCATAATCTGACTGCCTCTGGCTGACGCGGCGTGGGAGTGTACAGTGGGACGCTTATCGACAGGTGAACATGATGGTTTCTTCACTGATGCCAGTAGCCTAGAAAATGGCAACTGCACTGTGGAGTGTATGTCGACAATGCTCACCTGAAAGGCTGTAGGTGCTACTTTAATATAAAAAATAATGACAATAGTAAAAAAAAAAATCAATTTCGTACAAACGAACATGTGCCGTGTGGTTCAAGAATATGTACTGAATCCTCTCATTTCCCCACCTCTATCTGCCTGTCAAAAAAAAAAAAAAAAATATATATATATATATATCATCATCATCGTCATCATCATTGGGGTGGGATATATCCCTTGGAGACACCGCGTAGGAATGTATTAGACAATACATTACTAGTTTAAGTCGTATGCCTTTACCATTAATTCCTCAGAAGTCTGTTTCCGCGATGCGCGATACCGGTCAGCTTCTCACTTTTTCACTCGAAGAATCTACACTAGCTTGTCAGTGCCAAATAAAAGGTTGTTACTATACTTATGTGTTCGTGCTTCTCACTTTGAAGAGCGAATATATATCATACATACAGTGCGTGCAGGTTACGACACGTTGAGGAATAACGTGACCTAGCGTCAGGGTGTTGATATGTAAAAATTACGAATACTGGATGCCTTTAATAGCTATTAGGTTCATCGCTCTTCTGTAGAAGGTGATGGCGTCATATAGCCAGTAGTCACGTGTGCGCCTGGCCCGGCCCGGTCCGGCCACAATTATACGTAGGCAATCGGTAGTTACAGTAAGGATCGATACTACATAAAACCAGCGTGGTATTTTATTTCTGAAACGTACTTCATTGAAACAATCCCTGTTTAACTCACGTGCTTTACAGATCAACACCACTTGACATTACGCGATATGATTCCGATTTGTGTGTGTGTGTGTGTGTGTGTGTGTGTGTGTGTGTGTGGTTCAAGATGCGTCATGGTGTATTCTCACAGATTTTATGGGAGAAGGGAATGAAATAAAATTAAGCTTTGAGAAATTATTTTGGGCTCCTCAAGAGTCTACACTAATTTACAAGTGCCAAATACAAGGTTGATACTACACATGGTTTCTGGGAATCCCCAACTCGTGATTGTATGTCGTGCCTACATCGCAAGTTCAGTTGACACAATTATTAGGAACGGATGGCAAGTTTGATTTATTGGTGCAAGAGATGAATAGAATCGGACATGGTGCAGACTTGTTGTGCATGTGGAGGAAGTGCATCGGGACGCAGCACATTCTAAAGACGCTGGTATAAATTGTAGCCTTCTTTCAGGGCCCTGGAATTATTTTGAGCGCTGAAAAACTATGATTGTACCACATCATGTGAAGTACACGTTTATGAATGGATTGAATTGAATCATCTAAGCCACATGAGAAGGCATTCATCGAGTTGATAACGATCTTGGTTTTTGATTGTTTTTTTTTTCTTCTTCTAAATGACTGTTATTGGGCTTTTTCATTGCAGCAATTCAATTCCTCACGTTTCATTATCTTCGGTATCATGCTTTTGGCGTGTCATTTTTTTTTTTTTTTTGGGGGGGGGGGAGGGAAGGAAGCAAATTGATGTTATTCAGGTGCTTACCGTGGAAACGAAATGAAGTGAGTTTGAGAAAATACATTCTATATGCGCTGGCAAGTTCCCCTTACCTTTTGTCTGCAGATGTCCTCAATGCAAAACCTAAAGAGAACATTCTTGCAGTCCAAGTTGCAGTCAGGGTTACAACAAAAACTCTTGTTATAGGAGGGGGTCTAGATGATACGGTGAACACGTGATGAAGTATTCATAATATTGTGTTTGAAAGGCACACAATTTTTAACATTGGACAGCAAATTCCGCTGAATTCAGTGGTTGCAGTTCAAAGACTCCTGTGTTTCGTGTTTTTTTTTAAAGAAGAATGGAATGGAATGAAAGTTGTATTCCTTCAGGTGAATTCAGTAGTTGGTCCTTGCACAAGACACTGCATGAGCATATTAATGAACCCGAAATACTAGAACTGTAAACAGTTAGTCGGAAGCGAAAGGTCGGGTGATCGTTGTCAAAGAAGGAAACTCGATACGCCACTTCCTTTTTCTTTCAGGTTGTTTGTTCTTCATCTTGCAACATGTGCGTTTTGAGATAAAACATAGTGTACACACAGGTTGTACAATAACTTTGCAAGTTGAACTCCTTATCGAACGACACCACACAGTTCGTAGAGATAGTCACAATGTGTGCAATGTGCGCGGGACGGTTCTGTCGCTTTTTGCACGTTTGCTCGAGGGCCTGCTGTTAACTTTCTTTATGTTTGCGACGTGTTTCCTTCTCACAGCTATACTTTGTACGATATGCGTTCATGTCACGTGTCTTGTGAAATCATCAAAGCTATACTTTCTCCTCCTACATAGATTCTTACTAGATGTTATCGTCAGATCGTGCTGCTGTAAATATCACATGAAGTGACATATATTATGTGTAAAACTTGCTCCTGTCTTAATGCAGTCATAGGAATTCTAAACATTATTATAAAGATAAAATCATTCACGTCTTGATGTGTAAAGTTATATCGCACGTACGCCTCGAGGCTGTTTTGCCTTGCTCTCTGTGTAAACATTATTTTATGTGAAAATAAATAACATTCCTATTTATAGACATTATCGGCTCTTCATTCTTGTTATGACGTCACATTGTCTTGATAACTGAAGGGTTGCGGGTTGAGGTATTTTGATTTTAGGATGATGCAGACTTGCCGTCAAGGATAGCTTAGGATATGCTGTCATTGTTCTCTTGAACTAAGCGTGAACGGTCCTGCCAGAATTATTACTCCGGCGGTGCCGGGTACCCCCATTCATACACCATGGTAAAGAGAGCAATTTATTGGACGAGTCATTAATGTATGGGTAGGTGACCATGTACTCCCGCGCACCATCCTAACGGTATGTCAAGAAGAATTAAAGAAGAAAAGAAAAGAAATAAAACACATGCTCTCGTTCGCGGTAATGATTTATCAAACCAATTAATTTCGTTGTTTTATTCAAAAGGTTTTCCATATTCCGATGAATTCAGAATACCCTGGTGCGTCATTAAAATGATGCTGTTGGCACGGTTTCACGACATCCCTTGCTCCTACGACAATTGCTCCCATGAAATATCTGCACGCTAAGCCAAACATAATATGCTACCTTCAAACACAACCCTAATCCTAATCCTCACTTCAAACCAAACCTAAAACCCTATCACAACCCTAACCGTAACCCTAATTCCCTAAGTAGAAAATAAGACAGGAGCGATTGCCGCAGGAGCAAATGTCGTGTCACCGGTTGGCACAGTAGAAAATGTGGATTGCGCCTTATATCACCATGGCTGTTTGTACCTCTTGTCTGTAGTCTGGGAGACACGCCCACCCACACCGGCGTGCATAATTATGTGGCTTATCTGCATAATTTGTGCGGCTTATCTGCATAATTTGTGCACGCTACGCGGAAGGCGCGTTTGCTGTGCAGACGCGCCTTCCTTCTCTTCACTCTTGTGCTGTGCAAAGTTTTACAATTGAATCGTTGTATACGCGTACTTGTCTCGTCCGTGCCTTGTACTAGTATGGTTGGGTGTTCATCACACCGACCACCTGACATTTTTCTATCAATAGAAACGTGAAAAATCACAATTTGCCTGAAATTTTACTCATGTGTGGAGAAAATACTCCGGATTCACAAGCGCGCACTGAAAATGCGATCTGAGGTACGCGCTCTAGATGGCGGCTTCGAACGCGTGAGGTGTCATTTTTTCCGCACTCAGTTGCCCTGTACATTTAAACCGACCACCCTGACAATACGTATAAAGCGCACTTAAATGCGTTTTTTCGACAAGCTGCTGTTTTTTTCTAGCCGTCATTTTTTCCCCAATAATATTTGAATATATTTTGAATCTTTCGATATTACTTTTGAAGGACTGTTTGATGAATTTGAATTGATTTTCATTAGGAAACTTTTCATCGTAATTGAAATAAATTAGATGAGTCGGTTTGTTTTCTCACATTCATTTCTTGTTTCTGCTTCAACTCGTACGGTCGTAGCGGGCGACAAAATAATTATGTCATGTGTATGTGTAACGTGTGTGAACCATCCTACAAGCGGCGGAGTTTGAGAGAGCGGCATAATGACAATTTTGCGGTCAAAATCGTCAAATTTATTACGGAAGGATACTCTATATCTAACAACGAGTCAGCAAAGGTAGGCCTAGTTACATGTAGTTACACGATAAATCTTATTTGATTTTGCCAAATTTCGGTAATTTAGAGGGAATACTTATTTGTTTTCGCCTCATTTTACTCGGTAGCGTAGCCCAGTGAAGAATCGAACACCGTTGCGCGTAGTCCCATGCGTACATTTTCTTTCTGTACGCGCAATGCCATGTGATGAGCGCGGTCGGTTCATATGGACCCGGTCGGTGTGTTGAAAACCTACCATACATTGTATTGCTGACCTCTGGATTGTATCGGTGTTGCACTCCACGGGAGCTTTGGCTTACATTAAACTTATGACAGTAATGTATGAAGCTGTGTATGGGCGTGTCTCCTTTGACGTAAGTTTCTCAAAAATTATGATGTCTTTGATCCCATTGCACTACAGCATGTATGACGTAAACACAACTGAGTCAAAATCCTAACTCAAATATCAATGTGAAATGAATGGAATAGTCAAAATAGAAATAAGAAGAATTTTTCATTTTAAACGAGATTTCACCAAACAGTGATGTGCATCTTGGCCACACCTCCATCACAATAAATATGCATGGCTATGGACAGGGTGATAATTATAGTCGTTGGATGACTCTCCCATATTCAAATACATAATTCCAAAACTTTTGTTTTCCATTGCTACTATAACTTTAACCTTTCTCCTTTACAGCATCATTGGAACTCTTAGAACAATCACTTCTTTCTCAGTTAATACCACTTGAATTCTCTTGGAGGAAGCCATCTTTTCTTTTTTTTTTTTTTGGGGGGGGGATAAAAGTTATTCATAACATCTTGTGAGAATGAAAGATTATGAGTAGCCACTGTCGTGTGCGCGACACATTCTTAGCTTTCTGAATTCATTTTGAACTTTTTGTTTACATTTTTTTTGTAATAAATTGAATTTGTTTGGCCACAAAACACATATGAATGCAGAGAAAATAAAAACATACAATCACGACAAATAAAACACAGCCACATGAAGCAAATCGGCATATATGATCAGGACCCTCGTTACATGAAAAAAGCAATAATGCGCGGTAATGCACCCATGTACGTAAGTATGTATTTCTTTATGTCGGTGCCTAGAGATGTATACTGGGTTAAGGCAGGGAGGTGGAAGAGAGACCTCACCTCCATGGTTGAGGTAACCAACTGACCGAGCAGGTTGAAGGCTGAGGTAACCGAGTAAGCTGAACGCTGAAGTAACCGAGTAGACTGAACAATGAAGTAACCGAGGAGGTTGAACGCTGAGATAACCAAGTAGGCTGAATGCTGAAGTAACCGAGTAGACTGAACAATGAAGTAACCGAGCAGGTTGAATGCTGAGGTAACCAAGTAGGCTGAACCCTGAAGTAACCGAGTACACTGAACACTGAAAAAACCGAGCAGGTTGAACTCTGAGGAAACAGAGCAGGTTTAACGCTGAGGTAACCCAGCAGGTTGGACGCAGAAGAAAAGCATTCTCGACGCACACGAACGGAGCTCCAGGGAGCGGGGTCCGGATCCCCTGTCGTGGACATTCTTCGGGGCCACAGAAGCTAGACATTCAAACTCGTCACTGCTGTTCCATGTTGCAACCCGTCGTTTATGGCCCGTCCAGTAGCCCTGATAACATGACTGCATTCAAGGAAAGTAATATAGAGAGAAAGAGATATCGGCAGCAAGGGGCTTAAACTTAAACATGGCGGGGAGGTGTATAGACTTTATGTATAGTTAAAGGCATAATTTACCATTTGCAGATGAAACAAAAACCCAGCAATAATGCTTTAAGATAGTTCTAAAAATGTGAGTTAGGGATAGAAACAACCACTGTAAAAATTTGAATCCGTATAATCAGTGTTTAATGTTGTTAACTATACACATAATGTGAACAATAGTTATAATAAGATCGTTTCCAGACTAAACCGTCTACAGTTACGGTTTATTGAGAAAAACACTCATATCTCCTTATATTTTAGGCTTTACTGCAAAAATTTTACATGGTAGGATGTTTTGTGATACAACAGACCTACACATATGCATCAAATCTGATATCTTGAATATTTTTGAACTCACTGCTCCCAAAGGTAAACTGGACCTTTAACTGACAAGTGAAAAAATATCGCTGGACGTTGCTGCGTTGCGATGATCCCATTAGTTTCGTCAGATCAATATTGTGACGCACTGCTATACACGCCCTCCCCTTCTACGTGAAGGCCGTGTCACACCTTTCCGGGCAAGCCTTGCGTGCGACTTGCAAAGAACAATTTTTTCTACCCGGAGGTCCCCGGAATGAGCCGCACATGACAGTACCTAGCACGTATCTCACCCGTAGTCACCCGGAGGTGTGCACGCAAATCTTTTTACCCGCAACCATGTTTAGGCATTGTCACATCATTCCGGGCAAGCTACACAGGCTAGTTGCGTGTAGGGATTTCCAAGCATACCGGCAATTTCTGAGGGCGAACAAGGATTTGGGCGAGTCAGTGCATGTGTCTTACTTGCTGGACGCGTTCTACTTAAATTCTACTTGCGGGTATACTGTGTGACCTTTGTACCAGTTGCGTGGGGGCTGACAACTCAGTGAAGGAATTCATCTGAAGAAATGGCAAAGTCCCAAGGAATGTCATTATCTTGGCTAAATACGGGGACTGCGAAGTACCTGCGTGGGAGTTGCCTGCGAAGTGCTGCCGCTAAGGGCCTCCTACTGGCGTTTTGCGTGGACCTCTCCGGGCATCCCCGCGGCTCACCCGGAAAAAAGTTTTGGTCATGCTCAAAACTTGGTTGCGGTTAAATCGGACTTGCGTGAGCACCTCCGGGCAACTACAGGCGAGATACGCGCTTGGTACTGTCAGGTGCGGACCAACTGCGGAGATCTCAGGGTAGCAAATTTGTTTCCCCGCAAGTCAAGTCGCAAAAATTCCCCAGACACGGTATGACAAGGCCTTGAGCATGCTCAAAACTTGTTCCGAGTGAGTCGTGGGGTTTCGCTCGCAGAGGTACTCACAGAACACCAATAGGAGACCCTTACCGGCAGCACCTCGCAGGCAACTCCAACGCAGGTACCCATAAGTCGCTCGTAACAGAAAACGGATCGGTTTCAAAGCTCTCATGCAGGTCACACGGAATTCACGCAAGTAGAAGCTAAGTAGCACGCTTCTAGTAGGTAAGAAACAAGTGCGAAAATTGCAAAACATTCTTGTTCGCTCGTGGAAAATCTTCTACGTAATGGAAACTACCTCCTCGCCACAAGCCCGCGTAGCTTGCCCGGAAAGGTGTGATTTTCGGAATAACGAAGCTTCGGAATCATCTTCGGCAGCAACACGTGTGACAACCTCGGATAAGATAGTAACAAAAACTCCAAGGATATGACGTGGGTATTATATACATTTTTTTCTTTTGACTAATATTATGCTATCCTACGATCACATCCAACATAATCGAACACTGACTGAATCAAGGCAACTGCTATCAACTTACCAAGGAAAGAGAGTTTGAACCGAACGTGCTGTGAAATTCATCCAAGACGGCTATGTCCGTCACGTCAGTCATCGAGGGCAGTTCGGCGTGCATGGCTTGACAGGTTTCATTGGCCGTGCTCCAAGCTTGTCGACTGCCGTTGAACCGGTAGCAAAACGCGTCTACACCCATCCAGAAGTCGGGACAATCTTGCATAGTCTAACGAAGTACATTACGTAACATGGAAAGATGGGGTCATCCCATGAGCCCGACACCCACGAGTCATACAGCCCACGAGTTCCGTCCAGCTCATGAGCTCAACACTATTAAAAGCCAATGAGCCCTGCAGTAGGCAAACAAGGTCCACGAGCCGATACTAGGCAAAAAAAAAGGCCCATGAGTCCAATACTATAAACAAACAAGGCCCAAGAGTCCGACAATAGGCAAAAAAGGCCCACGAGTCCGACACTGCCTACATTAAGCCCCGTGATGTAATGAGTGTCCGACTAGTGGGCCCCTTTTTGCCTAGCGTCGGACTCATGGGCCTTTATTATTTGCCTAGCGTCGAGCTCGTGCGCTGTAAAACTCCTTGACTGCGGTGACTAGTGGGTGCCGGACTCATGACGTGCAACAGACAAGGTGGCTCTGGAATTAATGACGATTAGTAGTGATCTCCAATTTCTGTTATAAGGTTAGGATGGAAGCTTTTAATAGAATGGCGATATTATCCGGGCGACATGCATGAAATGCTTGAAGGCATTATTTACCATTCGTATATGAAACAAAAACTCAGCTTTAGTGACTCAAATAGTTCTAAAATTGTTAATCAATATAAGAAGGTAAGTATTGTTAGATATACAATATGTGTTATACATGTGCTTAAAAAATTATTTCCAGAGTAAACCGTCTACAGTTATACCTTAGTGAAGAAAAAACAGGGATATCTCCTTACATTTTAGGCTTTACTGCGAAATTTGTATGTGGTAGGATGTTTTGTGATACAACTGACCTACACATTATGTATAATGTGATAACACGATCGGTGCTCCAATGAAGTGGTAAACAGGTGCTTTGACAACGCTATGGTGAACTGGAAGTTTGGCAAAATCGTATTCTATGAAAACGAAATATAATGTTCAAGTATAATGCATGCATATATTGTAGAATCTGATACCTGTTTGACTGGTTCATTTCGGAGTAGTTTCATGGCCCCGAAAATGATGGCTGCAAGCACAAGTGCCCACTTCATCATGTTCATACAGCCTGAAGAAGCCCTGTGATTCCCCTTTTGGTGCCTTGTTGCTGAGATATTGAAAATGTTGAAAAATTTCACACACACACACACACACACACACACATATATATATATATATATATATATATATATATATATATACATATATAATAGTTATATATATATATACATGTATATCCATTTATTATCATATTATGCAAAAATGTGTTACTTAGCTTTAATGAATCATTTTATTTCTTGACAAAATCATTCGGCTAAATTCTTGGACTGTTTCTGAAAGGGGAAGGAAATGGTAATTATCTTTCCCATAAGATGACGTCAGAGACTTTTGACGTCAGGGAAACAGTGCTCGAAAGAGCAAGCAGATTGATGAATGGGTAAAGAAATCATTGTAGTCTGATTCAATGGATGCCGAATGTGGACAGTCGGTCTTTATTACCTTGGCTCCCCAAAACAAAATTTTATAGGCTATGTCAATGTTCCATCTATCTTGAATTTTAAACTGTATCATTCCAAACAAACAGCTCTCCAATATTGACAATTGCTTTCATGGGTCCGTTGAATAGATATCATATTGACCTCACGAATGAAGTCATATTTCTTTCATTAGGGAACTTTTGCAAGCACGATCGGCAACTAGTCCTAGTTTGGCGTGCATGCCGTGTGCAAAATTTACTTCTGCGCATGCTCAAATCTGAAAAAAAAAATTCCCGTCCTAGGGTAAGCAAGAACGGTTCTCGGCCAAAATAGCGTCCTGTCCCAATGTTGGGCACGATTGAGCAGCCAGCCAATCAGCGATCTTGTTGCAACGGCTCCATCCACACACAAAAAAAGCAAAATTTTGCTTGGAAATGGCACAGGAGTCCGAGTACGGGGACCATCACAGCTGATTGCTTCCGCGTCCTCCCGTCGTGTAGCGAAAGTTCCCTATTGTGAGTTGTCAAAACTTAAAGCTTTTTCTAAAACAGAAATATGGATGGTTTACCTCATGCCTTGGCAACTTGGTTGAATTGTGTTCATATATCACTATGAAGGTAACTTTAGAATGGCCTCATCATTATACACACTCATGCAACTACGCCTTTGTGTTCCAAATTTATACCGTCAGTATACAGAAAAAACAACTAAACTTACGTGCGCCATTTTGCGCATTGTTGCAATGCGAATCAACTGCCTACCATTGTGACTGAATCTCTTCAGCACTGTTCTGTCGTTCACCACGAATACCGCGTCTAGTGAGCTTATGAAGACATACAGTGGATCCTGTGAGACTGCCGACGCACCACGAAACCAGACCTGCTTAAGAGTGCTGAAAGCTCTTCCTATTAACGTCCCTTCATATCTAATCAACACGCTTCCTAGAGTTGAGGGGTGGGTGGGGAACCAAACGAAATATTAAAAAAAAAGAACAAACAACAACTCCGTTTTAGAGATCTTATAATGAATGATGATGTACACTTAAAGATAATCTTCATTTCAACAGTTTCAACTGCATATGGTTTTTAAAACGAAATCGTCTATCAAAGACACAGTTGGGTATACGGCATCTGATGATTTAAGGGTCTGACATTATTTCCATTTTTCTACTTCATAGGCTTCGAAGTGGGTTAGAAGCATTTTCATAATGTACTAGTATAAGTAAAATAGTCATTCGGATGGAACAATACCTCACGTATCGTATCTGTCGGTCAGTCAAATTAACGCAAACAGCAAGCACTTTTTGTTAAAAAGTGACCAAAAAATTGTATTAACAGAAAACAAATTTCTAAGAGTGCGCTGGATTTGAAATATTTGAAATAGTACTAAGAAGTCTCGGGTGATTAACGCATTTCGAGCGTTAAATTTCACCTCTTGTACAAGACGTTTTTCTACTTTATTCATTCAATTAGATATAGCGTGTACGACATTTTCGCGAGGATAATATCAAAAATTTTGATTTAACATCCAGACGTGATGTAAAATTCTTCAAGGAGTTAAGTTTTCAGATTTCCTCTGTACACAAATTTACAATTGAAGTTACCGTTATACTGACGCATTATCTTCTTTTTTTGTTATTGTTAGCGTGATTTTTCAATTGACTTCATTCGCATTTTCTTCTTTCACAAAACACAATGTGATATAAGAATATTACAAATGGCCTTGAGTGCACAATAGTTGACTGTACGATGAACTTAGAAGTACGAATTGAAAGCATGTCATACGTAGTTCAAACAAAACTTGTTACAATACCCGTGCTCTGAGAGAAAAAGAAGTGACGAGGGAAGTATATGAAGCAAAGCTCGAATATACTTTGTGGACCACTCATACAATCGACGCAATTACGTGAAAGTTACAAAACAAGTCAAGACATTGTACGCTAGAGACGGCGGAACAATTATAATAGGACACGGAATGCTGATCCGCCTGTTCACTCGGTTATCTTACTAATGTTACTAAGAGAGAGAGAGAGAGAGAGAGGGGGGGGGGGAGAAGTTATCTATAATATAAGAGTCTGTCGTTCTAGTGTGTTAATGGGTGTTAATGATGCTGCGAAAATAGCATGAAGATTTGAAAGCATTCGTTATTCTCGAAGCACTTTGATTTACCCATGAGAGAAGAAGACTCTTGTTGGAAATTTGCTTAATATTCAACCTTTAGCCTCTTCAATCTGCCATGTCGGAGTATAGATATAAATCCATCGACTTTGTTTCGGGAGGTATATCTTCAATTATCATTCTGGTGGATAATTCTTCATGTTCTCTCCCACAGTAATTATCTATACAGTTCTATATTTTATATGATTCGACATGGTAAAGTATCATACAAGCTGCCATCCACTTACCTATTCTGCAGTAATTAAGTTCAACAGGAAGGTTTAACTCGTTGCTCTGCATAATGTAATAAAATTTCGAAAGAAATTCATCCGCTTTGAGGTTTTTTGATTAAAAATGTTTGTAACAAGATTTTCATCAACATAATTAATGGAATTATACGCTTGCACAACTTTTGCGGTATGCAATTTTCTATATTGTCATGTTTCATCATTCCACAATAATGAAATATGTCAACGCAATAAAATGCATTATTAACTCTGTTTCAAATGATATTGATTATGGATTTGACTTCTGCAAGTTAACCTCATATGATTTTATTCTTCCAAAATTGTTCTTGTATTTCTTGAAAGAAAGTTACAATGCACATTGATTATTAATCAAAATAATAAATTGTGAAGATCAAACGTAAAAAGGAGTACTGCTTCACCTGGGGCAGCGTATTTTTTTTTTTAAATTTAAAGCAGATATCACGTATTTTTAGAAATGAAACAAAATAACATGAGTAAACTAGTAAAACAGGTCGCAATGATAAATACTTAAATTAAAGAAGTATAATCCAGAAATTTAGGGCATAAGGGACATACTGGCTAATCCCCTTCCCAAAAAAAATCGTGCTTTCTGCCTCGTATTAAGAGTTAATGACGTTGTGATATTATAAATTGTACATGGGTAATTGTTAATTATTCATCGCCGGCTAATGTCAAGGTGAAAGTTTTTGCTTATAAGCAAGATTTGACAATCTATTCATTATAATTATTCTATGAAAAATACGTCAAGAGAAAGGAATACAGGGGGACAAATAAGAATACGGAGAACGGGGTGGGAGGGGGTAATTTTCGAATACGATTAATTTGATACACGATAAAACTTACTACTTTCTTAGTGTCGACACTGATGTCTAGCAATTCCACCAAACTAGGCTCTGGAATAAAAATCAATCGTTCATTGAGACGGCAACTATAAAAATCGTGGTTTCCTCGGTGAAATTGACACACTGGATCACTTCAAAGCCTCACTCAAAACTCACATTTTTCACCAGGCATGCAATTACTAACTCTGTTGGATTAGTCGCTGCGCCTTTGAATGTTTCTACAACAGATATATGGCGCTATACAAATGCTATGGGTCATCATCATCATCGTCATCATCATCCTATAGAACATTTATTGTGGCCGTATTGTGTAATGCCGATGAATCGCCCAATAGTATCCTCATCAGGTAGAATGTGGAATAATGTTGAAACTAATCACTTGATTCCCATTATAAGGGGTTACAGCTTGTTATTTCAAAGTTTCGTTATACTGAATGTTCATTGATCAGAAAATGAAATAGCCACCTTATTCCGAAGTTCTAAGGGAATGGTACAGTTTCAACTGAGATAGGGCAACAGGATTCCAATGTTTTTTTTTTTTTTTTTTTTTTTGATGAAGATTATTTTGAAATAATGAGAAACCTCTTATGAAATGTGAAAGAACATATAATTCTAAGAGAAATTAATTTTAATTTATTTGTTTATTTGATGAAAATCGGTTTTGAAATGGCTGATTATCTATACAAAGAAATCCTTATAAAAGGTGGGACCCACCTTTTATTAGGATTGCTTTGTTTTACTGTGTTTTTGGATATCTCAGCCATTTCAAAAGCAATTTTCATCAGATAAGCTTTGAATTTCTTATAGAATCGTATGCTCTTTAGCACTTCATAAAGTGGTTTCTGAGTATCTTGCAAAAAGTTGAAGGCTGAGTCCTCACCTCAGCCAATTCTATACTATCCCTTTAATCAGAAAAGTGTTAAATAAGCTTTGTTATTTCGAAGGTTCGTTAATCCGAAAATGGCACTTGAAGAGTGTTTGCTTTCGGATCGACTGACCTTATTTCATTTTCGGATTGGACAGTAAGCATCTCATCCACAGATATAACTCGCTTGATTGCGCATTATAACACGAAAGCACAAGATGTATTACAGACCATTCGATAACATTCATCACATTATTGTACATGTATCATTACAATCATCTTTCATTTGCATCCACGGCACCCAACTAAACATCGTATTTGTCAAATTCAAATAACAATGACAATTCTTTTAGTGTTGTTCATGGTTCTGCCCGTGAACACGGCATCGCTCTGATGAATGAATATATGATCCTCCTATATAATCTTTAGTTCATCACAGATATCATATAAATAGGCCTACTGGCTGGCCTGTTTTTCAAAAAGAAAAAAAAAAAACCCTGTGCACCAGAGTATCATTCTTTTGCACGCACTGAACTGCATACATACAAAATAATGTGAGTGCACTATCCACACTGCAAGCATCTCAGAGAATCATGTCTTAGAAATCTCCTTATAATCGAATATACAATCACATTTTGTTCTTCAAAACTATCATATTATGGCGAAATAATCTTTTTTTTTCAGCGATTATATTCAGTTTCTTTCTCCCTTCGTCTATGATTGAGTAGAGATGCACGACTTTTATATTGTCTGTTTCGTTCTTGCGATCAGCAAATGTACAGTACACATTGCCCTGCACTGATAACGTATTCATGTCCGGGTGGCAGTATATCGCTTTACAATGTTATTATCAATGCGCACAGTTAATATTTGACGCCATTATCATACGCAGTCGTTGGGTATGATTCGAAGCCAGGAGTTTGAACGAAATACCGTAAAGGAGTAGACAGTTTGTCTCATGTCTACAGCTTATTTTCTTCACAACTGACACTCATAGGGATTATAAAGGAGAAGACAAAACAGTTACCGAAGTAAAGTCTCCATGCAAATGTCAATATGATTCTTAAACATTAGACAGCCGGTCTAACTTCAACAAGAAACAAACAAGTACCATGAAACAAGGAAGTATATATGGCTGGATTAGGTAGATGTACATACCATGCTTGATTTTGACGTTCTCGAAGTTATGAATGTATTTGCTGACAGGACTCTTTTCTATCGCTTTCCGGATCATCCACTCCATTCTACGCTCTTCCACCCACCCAGCAACGGGAAAGATTGAAAATTAGAATGGAGGAACTGGTGAGATTTTACCAGCAATGGGAACTTGCAATGCTAAGGATGCCCCTGTGGACGACCAGCCATCAGACTTTGAGCGGTCGGTTCGGTGTGCTGTAATCTCTGTCTCAAACTTCTGCATTCAACGAAGGTACACTGTGGTATATTGTGCCGATATTCATGATATTCTGCCTTGTGTGGAGACACAAAAGAAGCCGTATCGGGATTGTTTACTTTAAATACTCTCCAGTGAGAATAATATGAATAACGTTTTGGGGTTTTTTGTCACTTTGTAACAATTAAAACATAAATGGCTTAATTATAGATGGTCTTAGATCTCTTTGTACGAGGCTTAAGTAATGATCGTAGAGTAAAGTCCACGAGAGGATTCTGAATGAGTCATTTCGTTTCGTTTTGAAAATAATTAGGGCGAATAACAAAAATCGATCACCTATTCATTAGTCCGGTGATCAAGGTCCAAAGTACAATAGCACGTCATAATATTACCTTACCCATAACCTCCCCAATCTTTGTAGCTGCGTGGTTTATCTCATGTGAAAAAAAAAAGTTTAAAAAGACCTTCAGACTTACAAGAGAACATAGTGGAATATCTGACCGCGGAAAGCCCTGGATGACTCTTCAGTGCGCGAACAAACCTACGAAATCTCAAAGCCACATTGCTTTTAACACCTCAAGTACTGGTTGAAGTAATAGCATGTGTGGTAATGCATGAGCATGCAATCATCGGGTCACATCATATCAATACACAGGCCCGGACACTTCAGAGCTGAATTATGAATGTGAATAAGGAAATAAAATTCTCCTTAAAAGACTAATTTACTATTTTGATCAAATTGTATCCCAATACGCCCAAATGAGAGCAATTCTCCAGGTGACGAAGAAAAGCGTGTGTGTGTGGGGGGGGGGGGGGGGGGGGCAGAGAAGCCCCCTATTCGGGACCCTTTTCAGGACTGTTCGAAAAAGAATTGAAAACTACCCCTAATTGAAAATAAGTCCGCATGTCTTTTAATTCAATGCAGGAATCATCTCATCGGCTACCTATCCCCAAGGACTTTTACCATTTCCCCCAATACCTTTTAATCTTCCACTTGTGCAGTTGGCTCAAACCACAAAATTCATTCTCGTGAAACCATATCAATATTTTGTGTGATTCTCTTTCTTACATTCATTTATAATATGATAATTCATTCTCATCTCTCAAATATATTGCACGTATCAGGCCCTTCCTTGATCAGAAAGCTTGTTAATATGCTGTGAGAGTTCTTATCACCTCAAAAATAGACTGCGCAAACTCCATGCTATATGTGGCACTTCGTCAAGTAATGACCAGCGCCTTCAACGTGCTCAAAACCGAGCTGCAAAGCTGGCTTTTCTGGCCAAGAAACGTGACCATGCCTCTCCTCTCCTTCAACAATACACTGGCTACCCGTGCAAAGGCGAATCATGTACAAAATCTTGTCAGTCACCTACAAATGTCTCCAAAATTGTGCTCCATCGTACCTTTAGAAACTAATCTCACGCCACCAGGATGAAAGACAGGGAATGCGGTCTGGCCAAAATCCAACCCGGGTGTCTGTCCCCAAAACTCTTACTCGCACAGGAGACAAATTCTTCTGGGCCGCTAGCTGTGTCAGCACGACTGTGGAATCAGCTTCCTCAAAGTATCAGGGAATCACCATCTCTATCAGTGTTCCACAAATCTTTGAAGACTTTTCTTTTCAATATCTGGTTCAGCAATTGTGCACATATTGTAGTTGTTGATTTTTTCATCATATGTAGTTGTTTTTCTCTATAGCCTCTTATGTAGGTTTGATATTATAGTTTTGTGAAAGGCTGTGATACATGTTTACTCGTTGTAAGCAAGGTAAGAGCACTATATAAGTACCTATATTGTACTGTATTGTAATTTTGTCTGTCTGTATGTTTTTAAAGTTATACTTAGAGTATATTTACCATCTACAACTTAAATACATCGTTTGATTTGTATTGCATATTTTGTAAATGTGTTTTTACGAGTGTGGATCTCTGTGGAAAAAAAAAAACCCAAATCAAAATAGCCCATGGGTGATTAGAGTGTTCCACCAATGTGAGTCGGAGTATACTATAGGGAAACACAAGGAACAGGGAGATAGTGAATTTAAAGAACAAAATATGATATGAATTTGGGATTTGGTTGATTACAGTGTGCTCGCGTAATCCGAGAATAGATATCAGTCATTTCTGTTGCACGATGTTATAATCTTCTCACGTAATCCAAAACGACGATCCAAACGACCGTCCAAACATACTCGAGTATGGTATTGACGAAAACAGAGGATTAACATAATCTTACATTCAAAAAAAAATGCTGTTATTATTTCGGACCAGTAAAGCAAGGGTGGCCATTAGGTGTGTCTATTACTATTACCCATAACGTTACAACACTCCATAAAAACAACAACACTTTTTGAAGATAATATTTTTCATAGAATTTTTAGCTAAATATTAATGTTTAAATACACCAGGTTAAATGTAATTTAGTTGGCTATCAATCTGGTAGGTCATTGAAAAGGGAAACTTACCAAAGGCAAGAGCAAAGACATGCATTTTTCTCTTCCAAGGCACAAAACTAAAAATTGCAAAAAATGAATAAGTTGTCATTCATGTGTATGTGCACTTCCATATAACAGTGAGAACAAAGGACAAATTTAACACAAATGCAAAACACTCATTAACTTGTTAAAATAAACATATGATCTCTGTAATGTCTTTGTAGCCCCAAAGGATAAAGGAAAGCTAAAAAGATAATGGAGAAAAAATAGAATCTTCTGTCAAATCCAAACTCAAATGACATCAGTTAAAAATATCAAAAATGGTAGAAATTTTAGTTGCTATTTTGAATTAGGAAAATTGAAAACAATGTTTGGTTCGTGAATTTGTCTTTTGAATAATTAAATGCTTAAATTAATGAAATGAAGCAAGGAAATTCTGCCCATTTTATCTTTTTTTTTGCGGCTTACTCCCTTATGCCATTTGAAGTTTGAGTTCAATGACAGAAAAATTAATGATTATTTTTCTCCTTTAGCTTCCCACTAAAATTTGTTTACTCTCTTTCTTTTCTAAGTGAATTTAACCCAATATTTAAACCTGGGTCATATCGGAGAATATCGCTGGTAGAGTGTCCAGTGTAACATAATCGCATGCACTGTCCAGCAATGAAACCCATCGTTTTCCGAAGGATCCGAATAATTCTCTACATATTTCTGGTATGCGTAATTCATTGTTTGAATAATTCCTGCGTACATTATTTTGCTGCTCCTGTAACACTTGCACCCTTTCCACTTTACACTCGAGAAAAGATCCGTTACCATTTTTATGCCTCCGCCACGAAGTGGTGCCGGAGGCATTATGTTTTCGGGTTGTCCGTCCGTCCGTCCGTACACATACGTCCGTACGTCCGTACGTACGTCCGTACGTACGTCCGTCCGCTTTCGTTTACGCGATAACTTGAGTAATATTTACTGGAATTTTACCAAACTTGGTCCAAGTACGAAGTATGATGGGGCAATGATTTGATTAGATTTTGGGTGAAATCGGCTAAAGGTCAAAGGTCAAAGGTCAAGGTCAAGTCATGAAATTGTATCCGTTTACGCGATAACTCAAGATTGGATGGAGCAAATTTCACCAAACTTTGTTGGAGGATGATGTATGATGGGACACTTACTTGATTAGTTTTTCAGTGAAATCTGACAGAGGTCAAAGGTCAAAGATCGAGGTCAAATCCTAAAATTTATCTGTTTACCTGATAACTCAAAACTGGATAAAGCAGCTTTCACCAAACTTGGTCCAAGGATGATGTATGATGGGACAATTAGTTAAGTAGATTTTAGTGACATTGGCAAGAGGTCAAAGGTCAAAAGGTCAAGGTCAAATGCTGAAAATGTTGCTATTTCCCCCATGTCTATGCAATGCCCGCAATTATTTTCTTGAAACTTAGTGTAGACATGTACTACTGCGTAAAGATACTCCAGAGAGAGTTTCATGTCATAAGGTCAAAGGTCAAAAGGTCAAAGGTTAGGTGAAATGTTGCAATATCACTTTTCTCGCAAATGGTTCAATGTATCTTCATGGAACTTGGTACATATGCATGTACTGACTGGCAGGGATTATCTAGGGAATTTAGGGGTCATGGGTCAATAGTCAGGGGGTCAAAGGTCAAGGTCAACTCCTCAAAATGTTACTATTTCCCTCATATACTAGTATATGCAATGATTGCATTATTAGTTTTAAAATTTAATGTATGTACATGTATTACTTAATGGAGATTCTCTTGGAAATTTCCAGCCAGAAGGTCAAAGGTCAAAGGTCAAGGGTCAAAGGTCAGGTTTAAATGAAAAAAAAGGATATATTTTGTACTGTAATTACACTCTTTCTTCATACCTTGAAAATTATACTCAATGCATAAACTTATGATAAGGTCGGTCAGAAAAATTTTCAATTCCCCAAATATGTGTACCTGCACTCTTTAATAGACAATTATAGCAAACCCAGTTCGTGGAAAGTGAACATTCAAGATATTTCTGACAAACCTGTTATTTCGATATTTTGCCAGTTATGTGAAACTGTGATCACACATTGTGAAGACATTGTACTATACACCTATTGGGAGAATTATGCATTGTGGCGGAGGCATCAGTCGCCATAGCGACATTTCTAGTTTCACCATGGGTTAATTCCAACAGGCTGTGTATGAAGAAAGCAAAGTGCTCTTTATAACTTATCAAACATTGATAGTATACGTGCTTGTAGGTCAGCTGTTGTTTCACACTTTATAAAGGAGATTTCTTTGTTTAAAGAACTGCAAATCCATTTAGTTGATGCGTGTGATTTTTCTTACAGAAATTTCAATAGTTTTATTCATTAAAATAAAGATAACAATAATCATAATTGCATCATATCGAGGGAAGAATTTCATGAATTTGAATAATAATCATAATATCAACAATAACAACAATAATAATATGACGGGAAAAAATGGAAGGACCTCCCTTTATTTTGTACAAAAATGTATGAAATTTATTTGATTTCCAATATGAAAAAAAAATTAGCGACTGCAGTACTGTTTATTACAAACGTACAGTTACACTATATTCACTTTAATGAATTTCGGGCCTTTTCAGTTGCCAAATTAACTCTTTTGAGTCAATTGTTGGACTGTTGATTAAAGGCGCACCAACAATGTTGCCACATAAACTTGCGTATCTTCGTAACCTGCTATTCACGATTCAGTTCGCGGTTCACATAACAAAACCCTTCCCAGAACTCCGGATTGAGTAAAATCTCTTTATCATAATGGCATTATTCGTAATGTGTTGTACTCAAGGCCCATTGCGTCATATCTGTATGTGACTTGTTTCCTCAGCTACCACCTGGTTCATCTCTTTATCGTCACTCTTAAAGGCTTAAGATCTTTGAGAGGTATATAAAGACGTCGTCCCGTCGAGAAGTTGTGCTCAACAGACACGTTGCTCTAAAATTTGGTTCTTGAATGGAGAACCTTCGCTCCCTGATGAAGTTTTGGACGCTTTGGTACCTCGCAGCCTTAGCGCTGCAGGCAAGGCCAAATGGCGCCGAACCTGTTGGTAAGTCGTCATAATTGCCTGTTTGTTTGGTATTTGTTTTTATCTCCCATCTGAACAGATGGCTGCTATGGATGGTGATCTATTGCTTGGTCTACTCCCATTTCGTCTCTCAACCCTCATGGTTTAATCCTGTTTCATCTACAACTACTTCGTCTGATGACCATATAATAGTCCAAATGCCACTTAGCCTCATTGCCAGTTGGTCTACTTCTAGATGGGCTAGCCCACTTCGTTTATACCCATAGTTTTGTAGACAAAATGCAATGAGACCATTTGGTCAGTAGACAAAACGATAAGTTAACCAAACTGGCATTAAACCAAGTGAGAAGTAGATCAAACGGGTATTAAACGAAACTGACAGAAGACCAAGCGAGTTTAGCTGTAGTGGTGTTAGACGAACCAAGAAGGTACTAGGCGAGCCTAGTACCTCCTTGGACGAACTAGGAAGAAGACGATCTGATACTGATAGTAGACCAAGTGGAAATAAACCCTGTCAAGCTGTACCGTCTGATCTTCCCGCTGTGGGGTTCAACTGTACTTGGGGCTGACCACTTCACTGGGTCATACACCACGCTATTTGGAATGAATGAAGCACGATCTTTTCCGCGCTTTGGTTGTGGCTCGATCTTCCTGTTTCCTTACTCACTCATTTGACCAGAGTCATTTATTCATATGAATTTCAGAAGTATTATTGCCTTGCTTCTTGAAAATGACTGTCATTACAAAGTTTTAATGCAACCATTGTGGATAATCAAGATGGTATTCATATATTTGATATTGCTGATGGCTGATTATCTTATATGATTTCTAAAATTCATGACAATGTAAGGGGGGAAATGAAGCTTATGCTTGGTTTGAGAAGTAAGATGGTGTGAACAAGATCACTTTTTTGGGGTTAAATCCTGAAACAAAACAAATATGACTGAAATATAATAACTATGGACTACATGAATAATGAAGAGTGACAACGCGGTTTTCCTCAATCAAGATATCTTCAACGACTACTACTATGACGACGCCATCATGACGGTGTGCTACGATGAGATTGGATGCTTCTCGTCCGGCTACCCGTTCTTCGACCCGCCCTACCGACCGGTCAGCTGGCTCCCTGAGAGTCGTGAGGAGGTGGGGACTCACTTCTACCTCAACACCAGACGGAACCCGCACGCCGTCACGGAGCTGATCACTTCCGATACGTCGACGATCAGGTTCGCTTCGTGTTTCGTTATGTTTGTTTTGTCTTCTTTTGTTTAGTTTCATTACATCCCCCTTGTCTTTGAAGAACAACAAGAAAGTGAGCCCAGCAACGGTAGCACATTAACTGAATACGATTTGTGGCACCAACGTTGTACTATATGCATTGTCTCAGACGTTCAGATATATGTTATTTCGTCAGTGTGAGACGCAGTAGTACTTTTTGTAAAATTTGAGACGTAATCATGCTTCATTTTAAAACTATTTCTTAATCATTTTTTCACTTGCATTAAACATATTTTGGGGGTTTCTCGATCAGGGTAAGCAGTTTCTCTAACGCACATAACGCAAATATATAACTATAACGCAATTCAACGCACGATAACTGTACACAACAACAACAACAACAACAACAACAACAACAACAGCAATCCCTCTTAAGTCTTTATCTAGATGTAGTACATCGCCGTTCACTAAGCCTGTAGACCTCCGGATGATTTCCAGACTTTTACATTTTTTTTTAACAACTATGAATTGGTTATACTAGGTATAGTGTTTCAGAATAGCGATTGGGATGAGAATAACAACGTTTTCAAAATATGAAACAAATCACAATGAATAAGGATGATGACATGGTAGCCTCACCATAGGAGGCTCAAGGAAGCAGAACAAAAGGAGAGAGCATGTTTAAATTCTACACAGGTAAACTTGTAAGCAGGCTGTTTTGTAATGGAATTACATTGCAACATTTCTGAAACACTGATGTGAGCCTCCTATGTCATCATCTTTGTTCAGTGTAATTTGTTTTGGGTTTTTTAGAGCATTGGTTTTTCCGACCACAATAAATTCCGCTAATATGTACAGGGAGCTATCGGTTTATGTACTACATTATGTAAAATTATGAAAATCGTCTGGAATTCCACTCTAAGATTTTCCAAACTATCCAACACAGAGATTCCTACTTCGACCCTACCCACGAGACGAAGATAATCGTGCACGGTTTCACCCAGAACGGCGACGTCCAGTGGATGTACACCATGCAGGAAGCCTTCCTCAACAGCGGCGACTACAACGTTATCCGTGTCGACTGGCGGAAGGGTGCCGTCGACCTCTACGGCAAGTCGACGGCCAATACACGTATCGTGGGAGCCGAGATCGCGCTCCTTATCGACAGAATCAAGGTCAGTGATTCCTTAAAAAAGAAATTAAAAAAAAAATCTCTTGATTGCATTGCAGAGGTTCGAATTAGGTCTCAAGATGTTAGTGTTGTAAGAGTTAAACCTGACGTCCATAAGATGGTCTTTTTCGGGGGCTTCACATGACTGTTACCATGGAAACTGGAATGCGTGTGTGTATGTGTGTGTGTTATGGGGGATGGATCAGTAAAAAAAAAAAAGAGGAAAATAATCATAAAATTGTGCTACCATCTATTGTCTATGAGGAATTTCCCGTACCAAAAAAGAAAAAGAAAAAAGAACAATGAAGCCACCTTTGGACTCTGACTCGTAGATTAAAACAAATAACACTAAACGAAAGCAAACCACGTGCTATTTTGGATGAATAAAGAAACCCCAATCTACCTAATGCTAAGAAAGTTTGCTTTAATTATGGAACCAATCTATTCCAATTGCCAACCTGCTCAGATCATCGCACAATCAATATTGTCAAAACATTAACTTCTGTAAATGTATACAAATAGTACAGATTTGCTTCCTGTTTTTTTTTATTGATGTAGTATCGGTTATTTCATATGCATCCTCTGGTTTCTTTTTTTTTTTTTTGGTATTCTTTAAAGGAAGTGTTTGGGATGACGTCATCGGAATCCTTTCATCTCATTGGGCACAGTCTTGGTGCACACGCTAGCGGTTACGCGGGAGAGAGACACACGGATCTAGGTCGAATTACAGGTACATAACATGATTACCGAGATAGCACAAGAACAATTGATCTAGAAGGTGATGTGGAGGGTAGGGGAGTGTAGTTGCCAATTGGAGTCTCAGAACTAATGTATCCATGTACATTTCGCAAGCTCAAAATGATAAGAAAGACAGCATAAACAGATTATCTTTAAATCCATGATATCCATGTCATCAGCATAAAAGATACTGTTATGTAATTGCAAGATATAGCGATACTAGCAAAGTGTGACTGTATTGTATACATTCCTGCTCCTTCACAGGCATGGATCCGGCTGGTCCATACTTCGAAGACACCGAAGCCATAGTTCGTCTCGACCCGACAGACGCCCTCTTTGTCGACGTCCTGCATACAGACACAGATCCGATATACACATTGGGTAATACCCCCATTCCACAGAGATTTTCTCTCATCGGTCACTCATCGGAACTAAAGTTTGTCGCTTCTGACCACCAACCGAAGCGCATCGGATTGCAGTTCGGTGAATCCGACTTGTGTTGGTCGACTATCAGGTGAGTGTCAGACATATCGGGCGGTGATCCGAGGAGGCAAGATCGTCCAATGAGGATTATGGGCGACATGTCTGACACTCACCTGATAGTCGACCAACCATGTCAGATTCATTAGACTGCCATCCGATATACTTCGGTGGGTGCACGGAAGCAACAGTCTTTGCTTCCGATGAGAGACCGATGAGAAAAATTTCCGTGGAATTTGGGTACAGTGAACGATTATGAACCGCATCAACCAAAAAAACTAAAATAATTGTTCTCAAGAAAATGTTTCCAAATAGAAAATTTTGTGTGTGCATACGTTATTACAACGAGTTACGCTTGGTAAACGCTAGTGCATTAATTCCTTTATAAAATGCGCGCCGTCAGGGAACTTGGCAAACAGACATTCTTTTTACTTTATTCATCTTTTAATCAACATAGATTAATTCGTGTATTTTTGTAATCATCTTTTTTTAAGCAGCACCATTTTTAGCTATGTCATTTCATTTCTTCGTTAAATTCTATAATAGTTCAGCACTTTTTTTTTGCAACGATTCTGTTCATATCATACACTAACGGTTTGATTGCATTATATATATATATATATATATATATATATAATATATATGAGAACTTGCTTCCAAAAGGTTCTAAATCCATCACATTCCAATGGATTTAGCGCCTTTTGGTTGAAAACTCTTCATAAATCCACCATTTTAACTGCTGTTTATACAGCTTTGTTTTTACTACATTGTTTTGTCATTTTGCTACACTCGGTTATCACTGATTTCAAGTGGGCGTCTTGCTGCTTCAAACTTTGTCTTTTTTTAAATTTACGAAATACTTATTCATTTATATTCATAATATACTTAGGGTACAGAACCTGAATGGAAAACAGCATTCACCTGCTGATCTTGTAATGCCGTCAAAATGATAAATGTTGAAATAAATGAATAAATGAGTGATTGAATGAATGAACTGATGAATGAATAGATAAATGAAAGAATGATTATGAATAAATGGATAAATGGATAAATGAATGAATAAATGAATAAATAAATAAATGAATAAATAAACAAATAAACAAATAAATAAACAGATAAATAAAGATAAACCTCCATTGTTTGATGTTTACGGAAAATAAAAATGTCCCCTTGTCCAAGTATAGCATGATATGAAATCACGTAGTATTACCCGCAACAACTAAATTATGATTTTAAAGGGTGACATACAACACCCTGCCGTGTGAAAAAAGGACAAGAAAACAAAATAAAAAGCAGAAACCATGTGGTCATGTTTATGTTTCGTTTTGTTAATTCTTTCTCCACCATTGTACGTTATTAAAGGCATGGGCATCTACACGAAATGTGGTCACGTGGATACCTACGTCAACGGTGGGAAGGAGCAACCCGGATGTGATCAAGGGATTGTCGAACACATCATCACAGAGGGCAGCCTCCTCATCGGTCAGTTTATTTTTTGATATTACTTATTACTTTGTGAATCGATTAAACCCTCCTTTTAAGACAATATTAATTCAACAAAATCAATGCTATTTTATATCACACACAAACATGTTACAGGCAGTACTAATAGGAGTTGAAGGCTGTGTGAAAGTGTGGTGATTCGTCAACTCAGAAGACTAGTCTATTCGTATGCACATCTCTGTATTCAACTCCGCAGCACAAGTGCATTCACAAGTCACAAATAAATTTGTGCGCCGCGAGTGCTCCCTTTCTGCAATCGTGACGAAACACGGGCTCGACTGGTCCACATAATAATTATCGCATCTTGTTACAACGATCCAGTTGGCACAGTACTCAATCGCATCGAGGCAATTTCATGTAATATCACGACAGATCAAACTCATCGGTGTCATTGTATAAACTTAAAACGATCAAGTTAACATTTTGACTAGACTTTCTAGTCTGCTAGTCAACAAAATTTAAGCGGAAAATCAGTTTCTATTGACTGATATTGGAGGCTTTGACTGCTTTTCTTGTCAGACGGGAATAATTAGAAATGCTAGATGACATAACATTGTCATGTGGAATTTCACTTCATGCATTAAACGCATCTGTTTTCTTTTGAGTCATGGTTAATAACGATCAGATTGAAAAGAAGGAACTCACGAAAATACTTGGTAGAGTTTCAATAGACTGAAGCCTCTTTGTGCACTAGAACGATTTTTTTTTCAACCTTTTCCGTACTGAAAATTATCAAAGCAACTTTCCCGGAATGTAGAATAGAAATGCCTTTCCAAACATGTTGCTGGAAGACTTTACGTCTTAAATGTCAATCGATGAAACGCAGGTGGAGTCCAGTTTGTAGTCTGCAATCACCTTCGCAGCTACGAGCTCTTCATCGAGTCCATCGACAGCCAGTCGTGCTCGATGACGGCCATGAGGTGCGACGACGCCACCTACGACGATTTCTTGGCGGGAAGGTGCTATGACCAGACGCAGACGATCAGCATGGGCAACCCCACCGATCCTTCGCTCGCCTCCAGCGGGGAAGTTAACATTCAGTACTACGTGCAGACCCGCCACGAGTCACCATTTTGCGGTGAGACGGTAACCAGGGGTGGATCCAGGAATTCCGTAAGGGGGAGGAGGTGCAAAACAGTGTATATTTCTGGTGACAAGAAAAAACAAAACCAAACAAATATTTACAAAAAACACTCAATCGGCTAAAAAGGGAGGTGTCCTTCCCACCGTTGCCTACGGTAAGGGAGATTTTCTGTCATTGATATTGGCCATCGTGCAATTTCAATGCATACTCTTATTTGACAAAACAGAACACAAGAATAAGGAGGGAGGCGCCCCGTCCCCCCCCCCCCTCTTTCTTAATTCCTTTTCAAAGAGAAAACAAAATAAAAGGGGCACGCGTCCGGTGCGCCCCGCTGGATCCGCTCCTGTTAACTATGGGAGATTTCCGGTAAAAAGAGAGGGAGGGAGATATAGACAGACAGACAGACAGACAGACAGACAGGCAGGAAAGATAGACGAGGAATTAATACAAAGAGATGAGATTACTTAAAGATATGCCTCGCAAATCAGATTCTATAAACTTACTTTTGAATCACTGCTTCATCACTTTTATCGCAAAATGCTATGAAGCAGCAATAAAAAAAAAAAGGGGGGGGGGGGGGTAACTTAACTTCTTGCTTGGATGTCCAGACATGAAATCTTTTGAAACCCGTAACAAAGACTGTGTGCGTTTTCCAAGATTATTGCATATCCACTATTCCACTGCCTTTAATTTTGAACTTGGAGTTTTATCCGCGATTGTTCTGTATTAATCGTAAAATTTCACATACATGTAGTTGAAAACTTCACGTTCACATATTTTTCCCTTCTTGGTTTGTCTGGTTTTTTTGTTTGTTTGTTTGTTTGTTTGTTTGTTTAAGGAATAGCTAAAGGCAAGATCAAACCCTTTCTACGTCCATCTCTATTTTGGCGATTTTCTTTCTTCATTTGTTGACTTGCTAATTACCCTAATAGGCACCTCTTACTGGGTGAAGATTTACTTAGCTGACAAATTCCGGGCTGATGACGTAAAGGGAACGTTCTACGTCACGCTATTCGGATCTCTCGGGCAGTCCACCAGGCTCCAACTCAATCAGTGAGTACAGTACTGGTGAACACGTCATTCGGTAAGAGGAGGATTAATGTTCGATATCAACATCACACCAATACTCCTCTCTTGTTAGGGGGTCACTCGAAGTCCGGATTAACACATACTTTTTTAAAAAGAAAATCTTTTTTTTTTTTAAAATAATCGCGTTGTTTATGGTATATAACATGCAATCCACAGGTATAAGTGCTACACTCTTTATATTATTCACATGTTTGCTATTTGTTCATCTGTTCTGGCCGTTTAGAAGACATCATTTTAAACTATTATGCTGCAAGCAAAGTGAGAATTCGAAAGATATTGGATCACTCAGTGAAATAATAATTATCATGATAAGTATGATCAAGCTGTCAGGTTTACAAATTACATACTCTTGTACTCTCTCTCCCTCTCTCAATATCTCCCTCTTTATTTCTGTCTGTCTGTCTCCCCCCCTCTCTCTCCCTCCCTCTTCCTACCCCCCCCCCTCCCACACACACACACAAATTATAGGGAATCGGATTGGTTCGAGCACGGCAAAAATTACAAGTTCGTCACGCTGGGCGATGGGAACGTCGGGACTGTAACAGGGCTGTACTTCGAATGGAGCTACGATCGGGACTGGTACCGACCGTGGGACTGGGATGTGTTCCGCCCTCCCTCGGTCTACATCAGCCAAATCGAACTCGAGCAAGACGACGATACGTTCAGGTAAAGCGTCAGGCATAATGCCTTCGAGCATCCAAAACCTCGGCGAACTCGTCATCCCTTTATTTCTAAAGACCCAAATGACAGTGATATCGTAAATAACACAGTTGTCAATAGCCTCGGTCACACTGGCAAAGGATCGCGAAGTTTAGGATCGCAAAGACCATTGGCAGTCACAGAACATTAAAGACAATCTTTAATCATGTCGTGACAACTTTTGGACTTGAGCTCTTTTAATTCCTGATTTTATGTTATTGCATGAAACAAACTTTATTCAAAATGATAAACGGCAAAAATTTGATGTCTTTTTTTATATACGTTGAAACTGGCTTAAACTTTACACACGTAAAATTGTCTGGAAATCGTGGATCACTGTTTTCGTTTGTTTGACAGTACATAATTTATGTTTGTCTCCGTGTGTTCTGTGAGAAGGGTATGTTTCTATGTATGTGTGTGTGTGTGTGTGTGTGCGTGTGTGTGTGTGTGCATGTTATCTGTGTTTTTGTGTGCGGGATACGGTATGCGTGTGTGTATGTTACTCATAAATGTGGAAAAAGTGAACGGTTGCAGGAAAAAAAAAAGAAATCACAACAGAAAAGATAGACGAACTTGAAGGAAAATTTGACGTACATGATCGCTAAAAGACGAATGTGTGCAGCAAGTGTGACGGACGAATTTGAATTGTAAATGACGAAAATATGTGACAAATGACAAATTGAATAGACTTTGTTCGAAAATGATCGACAACTGACGAATTTGAAACTAGGATTGGCATAATTAAGATCTCTCGGGACGAAATTGAACCACAAATCTATCAAATTAAATAAAAAAATTTGAAAATGAACGGGAAAACCTATATTATGTCTCTTCCAAACGAGTCGAAGTGCCTAACCAACTGAAAAAAAAGGAAGGTCATTTTCCGAAATGTGCACATGAGCTTATTACGAAATACATGGTCTAATGATACAGATAAAGAAATAGGTGTTGATTATAATGAGTGTGTGTGCACGTGCGTGTGTGCGAAAAAAGCAGTGAAATAAAGTTGAATCAAGGAGGTTCGAGAAATGGAGTCACAACAGTCTTATTCGCTTTGATCCCATGCTCGAAGCCGCCACTCAAAAATATTTGAAGTATGTGTCAAACTGGATCTGCCGCTCAGATGCGAAGACAATTGACTCGTGTCTCATTGCATAATCACCAGTCACTTTCCAAGGAAGATACGTCTTTGTGATGGCATTAATTTTCGCTAACCCTACTTACAAACAATGGGCGGTAGACAATGGTAAAGGCACGGGGGTGCGCGAATAGAAATTGCTCAAATAATGCTGAAATAGATATCAAAATTACTCGAATGTACGTGATTGTACGCTAATCTGACATATTAATTTATAAAGAACTATACTTGAAGATGATACCATATTACTTTTATTTTGCGGAAATAAGGAGAAAAGTGATAAAACCGGCTTTCCATGAGGGTAAAATTTCAAACACTTTCACAAAATACAGCTCAGATTCACACTTTTGCACATATATTCCAACGGAATTGACTTTTGTTTTATAAAATTATGCTTCATCATTAGGTGAAATTTCATTGCATTTGATGTATAAACGAGCAGCATATACCTGATATTATGTTAGCATTAAAAATGAATCTTCAGATTGCTCAGAAAAATGGCGGCTTCAAACATCGAATATCAAAGGCACAAATGCACCTGTGGAATTCTTTTGTCCATCCATAGCAACTGACAGCTGATTGAATAATTATAGTCAGTTGTAACTCCATCTCTCGAACCTCCTTGGTTGAATGTCCTCACGGTACAATGTAGTGCTCTATTCACGGCTTTGTGCTAAAACAAAGTAGGGCGCCCTTTTCGACGGAAACCTTACAATGATAATGCATCTAGGCTACATGATAGGGTTGTCAATTTTCCGCACAGTGTAATGAAACACACTTTTTGAAGAAATTTCATGAAATTATGATCATAATTATTGTGTACAGCGCGTATGAGACGCACGAACGCAATGTTTCTACTATGAAACTCAGAGAAATTGATATTTTCACTTGAACAATAAGCAGAGAAGATGATACAGTGTACCAATTTGATATGACATTCACCCATTGGTAAAAAACAAAAACAAAAACGCAACAGATTCTCGTGATACACTCATTTCGATGAAACTGCTATTTACACTTCGTGATATAGCAAGTCTAGTGACACTGATTTAATGTTTCTTGCAATTATGATATTCTTAATTGCCTTTTCTATAAAGTAAATCGTCATTAAAGCATTATTACCAACGCTGAAAGAGTTCACATACAATAAATTAATGATATCCTAATGTGTGTACACATGCAGGACGTAATAAGAGTTAGTGTCTCGAGTAAACACCACCGTCGACTGCCTAATTAGTTTGCTTTATCTTACACCTCGTTCTGATTAGATATGATATTTCTACGAAGGTTAAACAAACTTGGCTCGAGACAGCACGCAAGGTTGTTACAAATATAGAAATAATTCTTGTATTGCACACTACAACATATGGGCGTTCCCAAGATTTCGTAACAGTCGTGCCCTTTGCAAACAAATTTGTGGGAACTTGACAGCAGTTGACTGAGATATAAAACTCATTAGTTTTCCGGTTACGAAACGCACTAACACCGTGACAGTATACAGACGTCGCATTATACTGAATATTTATTATCATTCATGAATATGTATGATGGGAAGCCTGTGTACCAGTGAACCGCGCGTCAAAGGGACTTGGCCACCGCAGAATAGATGTATAAAAATCTGTCACGCTAAAATTGTTTTAACGAGTTTTAAGTTTCAAAATGTTCTATCAG